>NC_092421.1:81753671-81788671 GCF_040894005.1 Engystomops pustulosus
TTGAAAATACCTGTCAATCAAATATTTGTAAAAAAAAAAAAATTACCTGTCAATCAAGTATTTGGTTATGTGAAAAAAAAAAAAAAACCTGTCAACTTGGTATTTTGTAAGTAAAAAAAATTTACCTATCGCCCAAAGTGCGACAAAGTAAAGCCAACCAATGAATGAAGATTGGTCATTACCCCCTTTTTTTTGTTCCAATCGCTCAATGTGAAATTAATTTACTAAGCGACAAAGTAAATTTGATTATTTTTTAAAAATATTTTACTATATTAAAAACAATGGCGATTAAAAAATTCAGGAAGCGAATTAAAAAAAAATAAAAATTCGAAACCAAATAAAATATTCCATGGGAATTTTTTTTCTTCTCCATAATAGAAGAGGCAAGAAGGGCCGATATTTTCTTTGTGGTATTTCTGTACAGGACGAGGGTATCATATTCGGAGTGGAATAATGTTTTCTTGGAAAACACAAAAGCAGATGTTCCTCATTAGGAACACCCATTGTCTACATATCACAGCTATGGACAGATAAATCTCTCCGATTTCACCGGTACATTCCTATAGCTGTAAATGATTACCGGATGCTGCTCACTATAGGCCCATCTCATCCTTCTCAGCCATCACATACCATGTTTTATTGCAACCTATGGAAATTCCCGGTGAGATCCTTTCTCCTGGACTTCCACTAGGAGGTTTTTTTTTTAAATTTTTTGCTTTTTCCCTTGTTTGACTTCTCTGTACACAAGGAGCTCATTTCTGTGTGTTGGGAAGTGAAAAGACTGATTGTGGAGGAAGAAAGAGGGAGGCCGGGATTACATTACTATGAAAACATGAAGCAGCAAACTGGAGGAGCCCTGGCAGCCCAGAGGCTGGTGACTCTGGATCCCTAATAGGCGGCTTCCAGATGGTGCCATCACACTGCTGCCTGGCATCTCGCTGGGTAGTAATGCCCCCCCCCCCCATCCAAATAAATTTGGCATTATTCTATAGAGTTTAGGAGACTTATCATTCCAAGTGTGTCCTACTTTCCTGTATGGAAGCCAGACATCTGTTTATCCCATTTTCTTTCATACAGAGTTGGAAAAGCTTGAGATTTGGGGAAAGGGGAAGAAAGACTAAGAAAAAAAAACAAAAAAACTTTTGCCATATTTTACAGATGCTGCTCAATTTCAGCCTGGTATGGGGGGGGGGGTGTCTATGGATCTGTCAAGTAAAACACTTTAAGTAGTTGTGGGAAGAAAAATTAAAACCCACTTAAAAAAATTAAAAACTGATTTTTCTAATTTTGTTTTTATTTTGTTTTAATTGAGAAATCCCCAATTTTTTTATTTAGAGATTTAAAAAATTTTTTATTTTTTTTTTGTTGGGTAATTGTAAAACAGTAGCTGAAGACTGATTGGAGTTTTTGTAGCAAACAGTGTTTCCTTTCACTTCCTGTCTCAAAGGTCGTAGAGAGCTGACCTTTGCTGGCAGCCCCGGCCGCTGAATTATTCATGTGATTGACTTTTTGTCAGTGCACACAGTTGTGCTCTGGGACATTTTATTCATTTACCTCATTTAAAGCTCCTTTCTGCACCTGTTCTAGTATTAATATCATGTAATTTGGGCCTAATGCCGATTTTGCTGAGCACTCATTATATTTTTTATTAGCTATATTTCCAAACGATTATGTACGATTATTACAGAGCCTTACAAACAGCAACGGGTTATTCCCCAGATCTTCCACCACTGCTCATGCCGGGTAAACATTTGACCAGTTCCAAATTTTTTTTAATTTTTTTTAATTTTTTTTTTTATCCCTACCCCCTTACCCAACCAGAGGGGGGAGAGAGAGAACTTTGGAGGGCTTCTCCCTCATGGCTTTGTGAAAGCATGATTAAATCCAGCGCTGCGGAAGCTGTACAAATGCCAGCATTTATAAGGTCAATGCTTTTGTTAAAAATGCTATGTAAATGAGGATCTGCAAAAAGGGACATTAAATAAAATTAAATTCATTGTCTTCTTTAATGTCATTTACATTTTGGCTAAGCCTCGGCCTGTCAAGGAGGATTTTTTTTTTTTTTAAATAATTTTAATTACACATCACTTAGAGATCCAAGGATTTCTGTTGGGTAGAATTTGGATAACCTGCTCCGAAATGATTGTTTTGTTTAACTTTGGAGATGACAAAGTGTCGGAGCGTTTGCATAAAGCCCCCAAAAGACGGTCAAACCGATATTTTAATATTTTTTTCCTCCCCTATTTCATTTTTATTTAAATGCCAAGACTAAGACCTGGTTTATGTCTGGATGATGAGGGGCCATGACAAGGTGCCGCATGGTTCACAGACCTCGGCAATAAATTGTTATTTTGTGAGTAAACAGCTTCTCCGTCTTGTTCTTCCGCTCTCTCTTGTAAATTTGGCATTGATTTCAAGGATATAGAAAAATGTTGATTAATGGGCATGTTGCCGGCTGACACAGAATTAGTGAGTGAAAGATTAACACCTCCAATCTTATAAATGGAGGCTTGGAATAAGGTCAGATTATGGATAATTTTGACATGATCTAAGTCATGTCAACATTATTCAGCCATCCTTGTAATGGTTGGGGAATATGAGGACATCCTGGAGATGGTATCTTCTCTATTCTTGAGGGTGGTAATTGGGATGATCCGGCGAATGTTTGGATCTGTAGAAGAAGAAGAATAATGGCTAACCTGGGTATACTATTGTTTTGGTTGACATGTAACAGTGTTTGTCATTGATCGGAACGAAACGGTAGATCCACAATGTCTATACTCCTAATTATATCAATTGTACACATTGTAGGATTTGTGTTTTTCCTTGCCCATGCTGTAGGCAAATCTCATAGGGGAGGGAGAATCTGCTGCTTTGTCTCTACTCCAAAAGTTCTCATCATCTACATTTCAATTCCACATCAATATTCCGAGCACTGCAGCCGACCCCGCTAATTTTAAAACACTGCACAAGTATCCACTTGTAGCCTCTCTGGTAATAGCAGATATGATAGGAAACACTCGCTGCTGTATTATTAGTGCCAGATCAAGTAGGGGTGACAAGGCGTGATTCTGAATTGAAACGCGTTACATCTGCAGATTAGGATCAGCCAACGCTGAAGAAACGGGGTCAACGACTTCGCTATTTTTCATAATTTTTTATCTTCCCCCTGTATCATTTGCTAGAGCCACCCAAGCCCTTGATGTGCACAGACCTCTGGCATCCTCCTCGAGCTTTAAAACATATGAAAGCAGTATGTGTTTGTGCGGAAGCGGGTGGGTGGGTTCTCGGAGAGTCCTGTCAAAAACTATAGTTGTGAGTTACCCTGATATTAACCATTCTGAGCTTCTGTTGTGGCCTTATCAGGTGAAGAGGAAAGATACTGCAGGCCTATGTAGTTTGCTTTGATGACTTGGATGAGGCCATGGAAAAATGTACTGAGTTAATGTTTTGGCCTAACAGGATGGAGTAATCTGATAGGGAATACGCTGGAGTTTTTGCTCATAAAGTGAATATTTTTTTTCTACGTATTCGGAGGCCGTGAACTTTCCTATTGTGTCTTTGTAACATAACATTAGGCTGATTCTGTGTTTACCAGGCTGCATGATCTCCGATCTTTTCCTTAAATAAGAGGCGGCTGTAGCAATGGACGGCTGCCTTTAGTGAGTAAACTATCAGCTGTGTTCATTAGCGCGGTAATCTTTGATCTAGCAGTGCGGCGCAACACAGCGAGTTCTGATTCTAAGTAGCGCGTTCTCATTACTTTCTAAGCGTTCTGTCAAATTATTTACTTAACGAGAAGTGGATGTTTTATTGTTTGCTTACAACTGGCCGGCGAGAAGAGTCTAGCGACGCGTTAGGTTCTGTGGACGACTTCCTATAGACGGAATTAACTATGTTATTTGTGTTTATTGCGGCTAAATGATGATTTCTGGGAATCCGGAATGGTCTGTGTATCTAGGGGACCAGTCATGAAACCAACTGCACGACACAAGTTATCAAAGATCAGGGCCAAAAAGTTACTTGTGTCTTCCTCCTTCTTTCCTTCACTTTTCTATTCTTCTTCTTCCTCCATCTCTTTGTTTCTTCTTCATTCATTGTTTTCCTCTTATGCTTTCCATCTATTCCTCATTTCTTTGTTTACACCTCCTCTTGTGTTCATTCCTCCTACACTACTTATTTCCCATCTACTTCCTCCTCGCTTTCCACTTCCTCTTCCTCCTATGTCTCCTTTTCCATGTCCTTTTTTTCATTCACCTCCTTTCTAGTTCCTTGTCCTCTTCTTGCTTCCTTTTTCTTTTCCTCTTCACTACTTTTCCTCCTCTTCCTCCTTCATGCATCTCATCTCAGACACCTGAAAGCACAACAAATACATGAAATCCAATTATATGTATTATAAAAAAAATAATCGGATGCCGGTGCAGCAGGCCAAGAATCCTCTATAAGTAACGGGGAGTGGATCTTATAGAGATGTCGGAGGGTTTCCTTCTTATACATTCAAGCAATTATGTTTTTAGAATTGCAAGACCGGTCTCCTAATTAAGCCGAGGGCCTCACTAGCAATTTAGGAAGTAACTTTATTCTCATGATGGGGCATATCTCCCGATTTTGTGTGGTGGACAGTGGACTTGGCTGAGGATCTTTGGCTGTGTGTTCTTGTGTTCCTATTGGACGTCTGCAGAGCTTGTTAAATAGTGTTGGTTGAGTGACTTCATGGTTCACCTTCTGAGAAAGTCATTTGACAAGCGTTGTCATCGAGACGGCGCCACTAGGCCTCAGTTCCGGGTTAAAGTCTCAGAAATGATGTTAAACTCACATAGAAGTCGTTGACTGTTCATTGTACTTTGGGTGATTTAACCCATAATACAAGGTGATGAATCTACTGGCAAATCTACAGCGGCATCCGCACAGTAGTGGCGTAATGTACCAGCGTCGCGTCTCGTGCTAGGTCATAGTCCTGCCATATTAATCAGAGCCAGGGTGTCGTGTCTGGGCCTTCATGGGCCGATGGGAAAGAGTTAAACTTTTGCAGTCCAAAATAAAAATGTAAAATTGTAATAAATAAAATAAAATCATTAATGTAATTTCTATAAATGATTAGGATTTTTCCTGGGCTATGGGGGGGGTGGGGTGTGGACACGTCTTCCCGGGCGCTTATGTGGTAAGTCATAGAGACACTCGTATACATGTTTATTGAGAATCGGGCATTCAGAACATGTGTCTATACATTTAGTCTTAATTCCCTATGGTTTACATTTTCTCATTTACTAGTAAAATGAAAACAGAGCGAGCCCAGCGCTTCCATACATGTGGTGAGGATTAGATGGCCCATGCTGCATTTCTCGGCTTCCTCGTAGGGGGGCTAATGATACACTTAAGACTCCTTGATTGTTGTGGCAGAGGAATATCTGATGGAAGCAATGGCAGATTAAATCTCCAGTGATAGAAATTGACACTTGGAGCAGGCCAGGAAGTGATTGACAAGGAAGGCTACAGGAAGTGGAAAAAAAAAAAAAAAAAATTTGGGAGCTTAACCTGTACTTGGCAGAGCTCGCAGAACTTGCACTCCAAGAAAATGAAAACCATTCAAGCCGAGGAGGTTGCCAGAACACAAGCTCCTCTTGTTAGTTTATCTTAATGGGGAATCTTTCAAAAATGTTTGCGGTCAAAACTATACAGACTACGAAACTGACATGGCGTTACTTGGGGTTTACACATAAAGCGCGCGGATCAGTGAAAATACTGTTTCGGAGCGGAGGATTAATTGAATCAGTTTATAGTAGTTAAGGGAAAAAAAATAGAAAAAAAAATCTGGTGTTACTGGCATTTGTTTATAGGGATAAAGGTTCTTATGTGGTTTATAGGATTGTTATGGTTTGTGTAATTATATCCAAGCCAAACTGACGTGACCGATCCCGTCTTATCCAGCCAGAACGTTAAAAAAATTCCAAAAAGTGCAACGGGTTAAAGTTGATACTTTTAGCATAAGGAGGGACATTTTCTCAGTAAGTCATCCCTTTAACGTGGGGTTATGGGTGAATAAATCGCAACGCATAGTTTGGAAACGGCAGTAGAGACAGTAACGTGTTTTCTCAATAATTCACTAGGAAATGAGTTTAGCATGTGTGGAAAGGAAAAGACATACATTTGTGTTGTTGTAAGACATGTAGCATGGCCCTGGCTAACGGAAAGAGACGGCTCCAGCTTGTCTCTACTGAGAGACGAAACACTGCTACACATCTGGTGAGAAAGTGCAGCTCCCGACCGATCACTCACTGGACTCCTGGTGCCTCCTAGAGCCATGGAGGAGCTTGTTACTAGTTAACATGTGGCTTTCCAGTTGTCCTCATGGTCCTGGGCTCGGCATTTGCACTCCCAGGACTCAATAAGATTCAAAATGGAGAGTTAAGATTTATACATTTTTTAAATTTTTTGGAATTTTTATTTTTGTTTTTTTATATTAAACCAAAAATAACAAAAAAACAAAAACAAAAACGGAATAAAATCTGTGTGGGTGGTTGTAGGAATAAAGGCAATAACCAGTTCCAGGGGCTCGTAGTGTCATATAACAGGGACATATGTGCGCTGAAAGGACTTGGTTGATTGTGAGAAGTATAATGGACACTTCTTGTTCATGAATGCAGTGGTGGGTGCTCTGCGAATTAACCCTTTCACCAGCTCTGCTCAGGCTGCAAAGGCACAGAAGGCTCAATTAAGTTGGGAGACCAAACCCCCCCCCCCCCCCACGTAAATCTAAAACCCCAACAGTTGGAGAAGGGTTATTAATGTATAATGAGAGGGCACAGGTTCCTTTGACTTGGGATAATAGCCAGGAAACTGAATTGGTTGTTGGGTATTGTGTGGATTGTCAAGATTTTTTTTTTTCACTAGCCCAAAGTAGATTTAAATTTTCCACCTTCTGTCATTAGAAGAGAAGGTCATTGGGATGGAAGTGTTATGGGTTTTGTGTTTTTTAGTCCACCAAAACTTGGAGCTGATCCTAATGTATTCCACTAAAGAATAAAGCAAAAATAAGAATAAACTTCAAACCGACGCGTTTCGCTCAAAGTTTAAAATCAATTGTGTTTGTAATGAGCCCCCCCCCCCCTCCCCGATCATAACAAGGCAATGATCAATTTTACTTGGCCCGGACACTTCTAACTTCTTGCCTCCTGAAACCTGAAATGCGTTGCGTTACAAACTCACTAAAGGGACTCTCCGGCTTTAATTGGATGAGTCTGTGAAAACAAAGCCCAAAAGTCTGCGGAGACTTATGAGTAGCATTTAATGAGAGAAACAAATGGGATTTTTCTGTAGTTAAGTCTGAATTCACACCCACAGCATTTCCCGCACATTAGGCAGGTTTTTGTAAATCGGATCAATATGGCTGGAATCTACCGTCCCCTCGTTGGCTCCTCTGTCGTTTATATCTTGATATTCTGTTACAGCAGCTAAAGTCAGGTCCCCCCCTATCTATTTCTATTTTCAGAGTTTACTGTAGCAATTTGTCCTTTGACAGGAGAAGATTGGGTAAGGAAACCAGGGGGGAGGGGGAGGGGAAATATTGAATTGGACATGGTGTTAGTCCCTACAATTTGAGGTCAATGGGCACTGATATGGACAAAGCAGTGAAGTCATCTGTTACTTGTGAGATGTGTGTATTGGTCCTTGGCTACAGTGAGACCCAAGGGAAGCCCAATGGATCTGGAGAAAAAAATGCTTTTCGAAAAAAAAGCCGGAATAAGGACAATTTGTTACATTTGACATGTTTAGTTCTAAATATAACAATTCTTTTCCCAAAGATCATTAATTTCAACCTATAAATGACTTAGCAAGTTAATAATCTCCTCCATAGCCCATCGTGTTAAGTAACATGCATCCCCGGCCGGGGTAGTAATTACCCTCCATAGCTCGTGGCCTGTGACTGCTTTATCATTATCGGGGCCATCAGTCTATGTTCCCTTCAATATGAACCCTTGCTCCAATACAAGGGGGGGGGATTTGGGAGAAGCCAGGACTGAGCTGAATGCATTCTTTGGGTAATGTAATTTCTTTAGGCTATTTGTCTTTACAAGTGAATCAATGTTCATGTTTCCTCAGACCTCACTATAATTACTCCCAGCAATTACTGCATCCAGAACCCTTTCTCCAGTCCAAAACACATTTGTTCCCATTTATTAGGCTGTAAGCAGTAACTAATTTACATTGTTTTAGAGGGGGCTTGGTGCTTGGCTAATTTATTGCATGTGCTGGAGGTAAAACTAAGTTGACCGCTATGCAAATAAAAATAAATATTAATTAATTTTTTTTTTATATATATATACAGTGTGTATGTGTGTATATGATTTCTAATTTTATAGTAACTTTTTTTCTTAAATATAGCTAAATATACAGATACATTAATAACAAATTCATTACATATATATACGTAATGCACACACAAAATTAGTTTCATATACAGTGAATATCATATATATGTATGGGTGTGTATATTTAGAAATATTTAAGAAAAAAGTTACAAAAAAATAGGATCGTGTATGTATATATATATGCTTTATATATATATTATTTTTTCACATTTTTTTTTTTTAGAAAATATACTCATATATTAATTACTGTATATACTCGAGTATAAGCCGACCCAAGTATAAGCTGATACCCCTAATTTTACCACAAAAACCTTGTAAAACCTATATTTTGTATAAGCCTAATTTAAAAAATTATTTAAAAAAATATGCAATATATATACTCGAGTATAAGCCTAGTTTTTCAGCACAAAAAAATGTGCTGAAAAACTAGGCTTATACTCGAGTATATATGGTGTATATTTTTTAAAATAATTTTTGTGTTTATTTTTTTTCAATAAATTTAGTTTTTGCCTTTTGGGTTATTTTTATCTTTTTAAAAAAAATTTATTTGTCTAATTGATTTTTAAACTTTTTTTAAAAAAAATACTTTTATTTATTTTGACATTGTATTATTGTATTGCGGCCGCTTGTTCCAGAGTCCGCACGTTCCTATAGTCTATTTTTGACTCCCTAACCTCCGGAATAGTCGCCCTGTCAGGCAATGGTCCTAATATTTCCCTCCTGAGCTGGAAACTTTTTTTTTTATTTTTTTTTTTTTGTTAATGCCCTGAATAAAATATTTGTCAGCAGCCCGTGCTGAACGTGAAAGCTCCAGTGAGGAAACAATGGCTTTACTGTTCCCTTCTCATCAGAGCAGATTTCGTTATCAAGTTAGGGGGGGGAAAAAAAGGCTTGTTTAGGCGAAAATAATGATCATAAATAGAGTTGTGTGGAGCGGCTGTAGGGAGCGGTGACAGTGCGCGCTATCAGCACCGGCAGTTTTAAGGAAATATGAGTGTTCTGATCCAGGGATGCAGTAATTATCTTCTTTCTGAAGAATGTACAATGGCGCTAGGATGATGAATTGATCACAGATTGGAGCCGTGGTATAACTGTCATGTTACAGAGATAAGAGGGAGCTCGGGGATTGCTCATTCTTTCTGCTAGTTCACAGCCAGCTAGTTTATTAGCACAAATCCCAAATGTTTAGTAAACTCATTAGGTTCCATCTAATGCTAATTTATCACCATAGATGGAAACGTAGCGGTGGAAGCCAAAGGACGAGACACAATCCTCACCATTCTCAAGGCTTTTTGATCAATCACCTTCTCACCAGTGATGGCCTTTTTTTCTTTTTTTTTTTACGCTTTTAACAGGCGGGTGTGATTGTGGGGGTTTATTGCCGCAATCTATACAGATCTTCATTGGTTTCCTTCTTAATCGTGGCCACCTAAGAGGTTAACGCAGGGCCGATCCGTGCCGTGCGTCACGTGTGTGTGTGTGCTAGGATCTTAGCTGGAAATGGGTGTTTTTTTTTTTTTTGTTTTTTTTAATTTTATTGAAATTTCAAACTTTTTTTTTTTTTTAACTCTACTGTTTTAATGCCCGGGGTCTCCTGACATTTTCGTACATATTCTATAGTGTTTTTGGAAGAGGATAATAACCTTTGCTTGATCTTAGGCAACAGCTGCAAAGATAATGAAATTCTTATGATATTTCACCAGGTAAAATGTGAATTGCAGAAGAAAAGCGATTGAATTTTTATGGTTCTTAATCGCATAAAATGAGATTCATGGGCCATAGGTATAACTAGACTCCGCGGAGTTGGCAAAACTGCAGTGGCACCACTTGGCCACTGTATGGTGTCACGAGCAGTCATTTTTTAGATATATTTTTTTGTTCTCCTTTTTTTTTTTTCTCCTGAAAAATTATACTCTACAAACAATGAGGTGTATTATCCACTGTAATGAAATATGACTTTATTCCTCCAAACCAGCACAAACAGGGATATAAAGAATAGTTTATGAGCCACAGTAATTTGGCTGACTTATGTTCCGAGGCTTGACTTACCTTATGATTACCAACCCTTTCCTGCCGGTTTGCTCACCAGTTGAAATCCGATCTCATCTGCGGCCCAGCGCTATTGATCCGTATTTAACATCAAGGCTCACAATTGATTGCCATTGATTAACAATAAAAAACTTTCTTGGGCGTCACGGCAGCAAGTCCAATACTCTAAACAGAATTGCTCTGTGTTAGTCCATTGACATAAAGCCGTGTGTGTAAAATATAAATTAGTTCCTCTTTCAGAGAGACTTCTCCTTGGCATAATGGAAATAAGAGACTATATATTTTTTTTTTGCAGTTATTTCGTAGTAAAACATGTAAAATGGATTTTGCCATAGCTTCCACTCTACGTATTTTACTTCGATGCACTAGATTCATAACACAAGTCATAATAATTGGTGAGAAGGAATAATACCCCCCCCCAACTGTATGCCGAGACCCTTCCTCTATACTTGAGTATTTATTACACAATAGAGCAAAGTCGAAGGTATCCTGACGTATATTAGGCAAGAAATGATTGAAGGGAGTGAGAAAATTCCACCATTGAAGCCAAAATTGTCGTATATGTGGCAAAATATTACTCTACAAGACTAGACTAGGCTTGTAGCACCAACACAAGTAAATATGGTGTATACGTTGAATATGGGCCATCTAGAGAACCAGTGTGTGTAGCCTCGGGGAACTAAAGATGTTCTTCTATAGATGGTGGACCATAGGGTTTGTCGTTCTCGAGCAACACATTTCCTCCATAATTCTGCCACTTTTTCTATCTACACCATAAGCTCCTTTATATTGGGATATGGTCAAGTAGAGTTTAGTGGACTGGTTGAGTTTGGGCAGAGAAACTATGTCCACGTACTGACCAGAGCCTGGTTCAAGGCGATGCATAGACCACATTTCTCAGCTCCGATCCCACTTTCCCCCCTTAGAAACGTCCAACTCCCCATACACTAGTATGATTCACTCAATGGGGTAGAAGAATAAGGTCCAAGATGTCTTGAGGGATATTATCTCCCAAAGGAACGAGAGATGAGACGTGATAAAATGCAACATGCCTGATCCTTGGATTCCTTGACATCATCTCTTGAGTGAAAGCCACTAAACCTTCGCACATACATCAGGTGATCCGGGCAAAGATTGGCCAATGTTAGTCTATAGTGTCTGGCCGCCTTAGGAGTGAAAGGGTTAAGCAGGGAAAGTTCTTTTTTTCCATTGGTATGATTTAACGTTGCCTCCTTGCTAACCTTTAGATGGTTACTCCTGGTTACCAAGTGGTTCACAAACATATTGTCCAAGTTTTCTGGAAACGTTGAAACATCTGAAAGAAATTATCCAATCTTTTACATCCAGAAGTTTACAGTTATATAATGATGGAGAAAACCACAAAGCCCGGGGGATGGCACATTTTAGAGATACTTTTAAAATGAAATTATCCAGCCAAACCTACTAGACAACCCACTCGCATCGAAACACAATGAGGCCAATCTGGAATTAATTTCTTTGCGATAGCTAAAATCCAATTTGTTTTTTTTTTTTCTATTCTGTTCTTTTTGTTTTTTTTTTTAGTTTGATTATAAATTTTTTTTTTGACTTGTCGTATCCTGTAAGGAAGTTCTGTTTACTCATCTATGGGAACTTTGTGGAAATGTTCTTCCTTCTCAGGGTGTTTAATCAGACGTGACCATAATGTACAACAGTAGGAGATTTTTATTTTATTATTATTTTTTTTATCTGTTTGGAAGTAAATTTTCTCTTTCTTAACTGGAAGCTGATCCCACCAAATCACTACCCATGACTCTCCAGGCCTGCTTTTAGTAGAGTGGAACTAAAGAGAGGCTTTTAAAATTGCACAAATCACTCACAAACATCTTTTTGCTGGTAAATAAATCCCGGACAAGTGCAGGAGTTCATCGCAGTTGTATCTGAAATAACCTACTTATATTTTGTTAGCTTTGGCAGCGGTGCAGTAAAGCGAGACACTTACAATAGGAAAACCATAATTGAAACAAATTGGTCTAAAGGCTCTGGTGGACTACAACCCCAAGCAGGCCGTAGGGGACTATTGATAATCCGACCTAACGGTCACTCCTGCAATGAGGGTCTCCCTCGAAAACTTCTGCTCCTACCAGCTCTGCTTCTCTTGAGGACATTGACACCTCAACCTTGAAAAGAAAAATGAAAAAAAATATTCTTAGTCCATTATATTTTCCAAATTAAAATGTCAAAAATTAGAATTTGAAAAATAGAAGGGGCTAAGAATATTTTTCACATTTTTGAATTGCTTTGTTTTACGTTTGTAGATTGAGGTGTTGAAGTTTCCACTAGAGGGAGGACAATAACTTTAGTCTCAATCTGAATGACGTTATCCGGGATAATTTGGATACAAATGATGTTCAGTGCCGAGATAAATGTTGTGTTACTTGAGCAGAAGTCACAACAAACTGCCCCATCGCTACTTAGGAAGTTGTATATCACAACATCAGTGGTGTCCTGCTCATCTCGGGGGTTTGTGCTTTCTGTTGTTCCCTTGGAAGTGCCATTTCCACCATTAACGCCTCTTGCAAGGTGATTCAGTCCAGCTGTGTTAAACATAACATTCAATTTAGTTTTACCATCCTTCCTGTCCAGATTAAACTGCTGCTGTGTCCTTATTGGGTAGATTAGACTCTAATGTAAACACCATTATCTGCGGGCTCTAGTTGGCCTTTCTGTCCAAATGTTCTTTGCAGTCATTACTTGGAACAACTTCTTACACCACTCGATGGGGATGATGGATCAAAGTCTGTTGGTGGCAGCAAAATGGGGGAAGTGGGGGCGGAGGGTATGGGGGGGGGGGGTAAGCAGTGTCTGATTTATTGAAAGAACTGTTTGTTGTTATAAAATGTGCTGTTTGGGCCTTGCTCTGCCACCTCCAGTGCTTGACGTCATCGTGTTCATGAGCTCAATGACATCGCTGACCAACTTGTATTCTTTATGACCCCCTAATGCACATTTTTACCACCTTTGTAGTTTTGATACCAATTCTCGGATTGTTATTGCTGTTTGCTGACTTGTCCCATCAATGTTGTACGACCTCCATAGGGTAGATTAGTTCTTCATAGTTCCTTCTAGAGGTAGATCATTGTTCGTAGATAGAAATGGGCATCTATGGATGACACAGTGTCAGGAGTTTAGGCCATTGTAACACTATGATATGTCGTGGCAATGTGTTGGAAGATGATAAAACTTGAGATCCTTTAGCTTGGTATTTAAGTTCCATTAACTAAAAACATCTGCGGCAGTTTGTATTGAGAGGACTGGTCATCGGCAGGTAGTTCTCCATGTTTGGTTTGTATTTAGAAAGTGCTAAGGTCTTAAAGTCACTGGTAAGTTTCTTGGCAAATGTTGTTACGGCTGAGGATATGGTCTGGGTCTGTTCCCATCTATTTGGATCGTAGCTTTTTATATTCTTAAGTAGACATGAACAGAAAAGCCGCCAACCTGGATTATTACCCCCATCATCCCTTTTGAAAGCCCTGTGGCCGTGTTGGTTTGGATGAAGTATGTTTTGGTTTTACTCTGGAAGGAAACTCTTGCCAATGCTCGTGTTGAGTCCCACCTCTTGCCTCCATTTTTGATCGTGGTTGACAACTCCTGGTGTGTTGACCTTTTTGAGATGTTCTCCTCTATGTAGATACAGAAATATACAGTAGATTTGGTTACCTCCTACTTGTTACTATCTTGTCTAATTTAAAGCACCTATTAACAGTGTAGACCTTTGTTATCCATAATGTTGTTTACCCCATTAACCCCCACATCCCCTGTAATAATGGCACCTTGTGTTTGTAATGAGTTCAGAGCTGGAAAGACATGAAAGCATAAAGTGAGAATAATTTGCCTTATCAGATGCAGACACAGCAGGGAATTGAGCCTTATCTCTCCTTGGTGTTAAGACGGCCTGGTCACTTCCTAAACTCTACAGCTTCATTCTCTGTCAGACTGATACATTCCAGATCTCTCCAAACTGGGATTTTATTGGTTACGACCCCAACGTTCTCTCCTTTCCCATCCTTCAACAGGTTCATTTTATGAGCCATAACTACACTAAATAATATCTCGCCTCGCTCTCTCCCCCATTGCTTCTGCCGGCTTTAATTGCTTGGAACACAAGCCAGGATCTCGCGTTGGAGTCGGTCTCCATCACCTTTGGCTGCTGTTATTCATTGCTATTAGACAACATCTGACTAAGATATAGGCTTGCTCTTTGACACTGACACGGCTACTGTTCTTGATTGTGTTGTCAATCTAGAGGGAGGGAAAAAAATTATCCTTCAACCCCTGGTAAGATGTTCAATCACTAGGCTCAGTAATGCAACCCACTCTATTCCGCGCAGAGCAGCCTCCATATTCATACAAGCGCCGAGCCCATATTTATACCGGTTGTAATTTATCCTTGGCTTCACAACACAGGACATCAGCTTCCTGGCCTGACCTATGTCACCATTTGTCTGGCCGTGGGGGAGGAAGTCCATAAATAAAATAGGCTGTGTCAGTCGGAGATGGATGCTAGAATACGTCCTTGTCTGAGGAGCTTACAATCTAACAGTAAATCTAGTATTGATTTGGTGAATATGTGGTTGTAAAACATGGCTGCTTTCTAACAAAAACAACTCCCCACCTAACCATGGGTAGTACCTAGTATTGGATCTAATCTAAGCTGCCATTCCGGAACTGCAATACCAGCACTAACCACGGGCAGGGGTGGCGCTGTTTTTTTTTTCTCCCTTTCTGTAAATAATCCATTGTAACCTGATGGTTTACACTTCGATCTGTTATAACTTACACAACCCTTGACCAAAACAAGATATTGTGTAAGAAACTACTTATCTACAGTCCCTATAAGTAAATGATTAAAGAGCCAAGAACTAAACCAAAAAGTAGGATATTCGGTATCGGTCAAAGTCGATGTGCAATTGTAAGCTTCACGGAACAATGGAGCAGGACGCTTGAGGGAGACAATATCGGAACGGAACGTAATGTCATCACATATATCCATGAATTTACATGATGATTTTATTGCTACATTGTGTTTTTTTTTTTCTGGTGGATGACTGATCGCAGCCGGGATGGTTCAGTTCTTAAGCAAATGAGCTTGTCTCTCCCTGTATCGTCTTGTTTCACAGGCTTTATTTTACAAGGCCTCATACTAAGGAGGTCATTCCCCCGGCATGATGGCTTGTTGTTCATGAATCTGCTTTGTGCCAATTTGTGTGTGCATGTGCAATCAGAAGTGACTCGGAGTTAGCGAGATGATAATCATCTGGCTGTTGGTATAAAAACTTCCTCTATGCGACCACCATGAATCAGGATGATTCCAAGTGAATGGGATTTTAATCACCTGTCACTGCCTCCAGCACTTTCTCTATATTTATGATAATTTTTTTTTGTCTTTTTATTGAAATCAGTGTTGACTGAATCAAGTAATCCTGATTAGCAATCTCACTGTATCCAGTCAAGAGTGAAATGCATTAGAGCGTTATTGGTACACTGAGCGTACTGGAATAGGCAAGAGAGGGAGGAAAAATCAAGCTGACTTTGTTTGACTTGGTGATAGGTGAGTGGGAGAGTGGTAGGTTATGCCAGGAACCTAATTATCCCGGGAGAGAGAGAGAAAAAAAGTTGTATTGATTTAATGGAACTTCTTTTTCATGTAAATTATAGCCGCGTGCGAGAAATAATACTAAGCGTTGTATGTATTTGCTAAATTGTTAAAGTGGCAGGAAGGCGCCATAGTGTAATGTTACAGGGAGGATTAAAAAAAAATGGATAAACCTATAAATATGAAAATATTTACCTACAATTGGGAATTTTTGTTTATGGAAAAATCTCAGGTGACTGTAGATCAATGATTGATTCAACTACAAATGGATGCTAATAACTCCTAGAAATAGATGGACCAAAGACTTGGGTCAGATGAAAGACGATCTACTTAATTTCTGGTACGACCATTTGTTTTTGGCCAGATTCTGAAATTCTTTTAATTTTCCGTTTTTTACGTTTTTGGAAAATTCTTTTTTTTTTGGATCAATTCCATTTTTAGATATTATTGGTTAACACAATAAGGATTTAACCATAGACCTAAAGATCATTGCTCTGAGCATCAAGTTGATGTAGGAACATCAGAATCTTATCTAGATAAGGATGTGTGATGTTACATGTCCATCGATGGAACGCAAACATTGACTTTACTTCTCCTCACAAGGAGCCCCACGTGCTACAATGTGTATATATCACCATGATTTACACTAGACATCCCATATTTAGCACAGGTCAGGTGATCAATAATAATTGGAATTACCACACACCAACTGCCAGCAGGGTGGAAATCATTACAACAGGGAAGACAAAGGCTTCTGTTTTATGGCTTCCTGTACAAAAGATTAAGATAACAGAACCTGTGAAGAAGCTTTGATTAAGCAGAAACCTTACAAGTTCTCATATTTGTGAAGTACAATTAAACCATTAAGCCCCAAGCAGGGCAAGTGATTGAGGGACTGCAGTGACCTCATCCGCCCTCATATCAAGGGTTTTCATGTTTAACATTTTAAATTGTGACAAACTTTTTTTTTTAAGACAATTTTTCCAATCCCGTAAATATTTAGATATTTGTACTTCCGGGTAATAATCTTTTTGGTTCACAGAAGCAAAAAAAAAAATCCTGCTTAATTATTTTTTTTATAAAGTTAGGCAGATTAGTTATTGGTTATAATCCAATTCAACTGATATTGATGCAAGTCAACAGATATTTAGGGACCAAATGAACCTATGACATGAATGTAATTGCTTTGAACCAAGTGAGATGCATCCGACCAGCCCAAAACTCATGGAAGTCGTCTTAGAACCATGAGATACTCGACAAAATATCTGCTAATATAATCCTCACCCTCTTAACCCTCCAGCGTCGGCAGTCTGGTGCGCTCTTCGAGTGCTTGTA
Source organism: Engystomops pustulosus (assembly GCF_040894005.1). Taxonomy (NCBI): domain Eukaryota; kingdom Metazoa; phylum Chordata; class Amphibia; order Anura; family Leptodactylidae; genus Engystomops; species Engystomops pustulosus. The sequence continues at coordinate 81,771,060 of NC_092421.1, forward strand.
TACTTGGCAGTTGTGCCGCCCACATACCCATGTGACCCCTACAGCTTTGTGGTCTCCCACTGTACATCGTTGAGACCAGTGAACTCCCACATCGCTGCTAAAGCCAAGTAAATGGACACTGGAAGGGGGCATCGTATTGGCATCTCTGGATCACCGAGAGTTTACACCTTTTGATATCAAGTGGTTCTACCTAAACAATGAATAGGAAAAGAAGGAAAACCCGCTCCAGCTTCCGAGGATGCAACAGGAGAGTAGATAACATTTTCAAGGCTTTATTCCATCATTGGAGCGAATATTTTATGAAAATTTCATCTACTCTCCTGTTGCATCCTTGGAAGCTGGATCGGGTTTTCCATCTTTTCCTAAATTCCATTGCTCTCAAGCCGGAGTGATCCTTGCTCGCATGGTTCCAGGTGCTATAAGCCACGATATCCGGGCGAGCTGACTTCACGTTCTTTTTGCCATGATTAATCTTAGGGTTGGTCTACAATTCGATTGTTTCGGACAAAATACGATTATTCACAAAAAGTATGGCACTTGCAGAGTACTTCGGGGATTATTTCGAGGGGGTTAAAATATTTGCACCGCTCAACTTTATTTATTTCTTTGGTTTTGAGGTCCCCAAACATTATGATATCAACCAAACATCACGGCAGTAGATTGAGTGTTTTTGGTTTGTGCTACTGGGTAGACTTGGATCCTCCACCCCCTGTAATAATTCTGTTTGTTTATTTGCCTTTGATATAAAAGACTCGTGTGATTGACAGATGTAACACTCATGGATCCTAACGACAGTGTTTTGTTATCTTTATGCCTCTTGCTTTGCATGCTTGTTAAAAAGTGGAGTCAGAGTGTCTGAGACAAAACCCTAACAAGTTCTTCCTAATCAGCCTCGGAATGTTTCTGTCAGGCACAAGAAAAATGCTCAGCTCCAACAAAGCTCGACTTCTCCCCAAGAAACACATTTGTTTAAAGATTGGCCTGTCAATTTGTGAATCAACATTTTGCTTTTTTTTTTTCTTCTTTTCTTCCCTTAGACACTACACGTTTTTTTGCTTTTTTTTTTTCTCCCCCTCAAGTAAAGGGGAAATAATACAAAGCCGCTATTTGTTGTTTGAAGGAAGTAAACTTCGTCAGTCGGGCTGTGATGTGCGCTTCAAATGTCACTCACTACAGCTTTCTTGTAATGAAACACTGCACACAGAATTCTCCCTTTAGGCTCCAGGGGATTAGACCCAGTAAATGGGAGGGAAAAATAAAAAAAAAAAAATTGTAAAAAAAAATTCTTTGCTGTTGGTGCATCGGAGTGAGAAGTTTAAAACCTACAATTTATTCAAATATTGATATTTCTGCTTGTCAGGAAGCGGCCGTCTTGATATTTCCACTGAGCGCTGTTGTCAGAAGAATAGCAACCAATGTGTCAGATAATTCCTGAATGGAGTTCACGGCTGTGAAATCAGTTGGGAAAAGCCAAAAAAAAAATAAATATAGGCTGCTTTATGATGACTAAAGAGGGCAACCTTACATTTCCGTCATTGAGAGGGCAATAGGGGGATGTATTGCCAATATGTAGAATTTTGTCAATTTTTTTTAATTATAGAGAGAATTTTTGCCTTCCCCCATACACATGGACGCTTGGCTCAGCTGAGTGTGCATGTGTTCACAGTGGGTAGAGGAGAATAACCCAATGCCAGGTTTTGCTGTAAGAACAAAGGATTGGACATGTTGAAATTGTACATGTCCGATCCTGGTTTTCCCAGCCAATCCGGTTGACTCTTGAGTCTATGGACTTCCTTGCCTGCAATCTTATGCCTAGTCACATGGGTAAATTATGGCAGAAATAGTTGTCCTGCGTTAGACTAGGTTGACATCTGCCTTCCTTATTTCCATTGTTCTGCTCCATAAAGTTCCAGATGTACAAAATAATGGACACCAACGGAGACCATAACATCCCATCAACTACAATCGGGTCTATTAGGGATTCTGTACGGGTGTCCATCATTCTGCTGGATGACAAAGTTTGTAGTCCAGAACATATTTTGGTTGCGATTGTTGCCGATCTTCATTGGCGTCTCGCAATGGATGCAGATTGGAGCGTATCGTCACTCATAGAGCGGAATCAGCCCCATTCAGACATAAGAATTTCTGCAATAAATTTGCTGCATGTGAACGTACCCTCAAATAATCTGCCAGTCACCTTTATGGACTACATGGATCTTCCCACAGTATAATTTTCCATATAGTCAAGCATTCCCAGCTACATCTGTATACATAATTATCCATATATTATATATTTGTCTGGGTTTACATTTACTTATTCCCCCATCCCCCGCCCTCAATTTCCCATCAAATAGTAACCAATCAGAAGGCAGCTGTTTACAAGGCTATGTAAGCATTCTTGGTTCTGCATGTGGTTTGCATTAAGGTCCCAGAAAGCTGTGAAGGATGAGGCTAATGATGTAAAACACTAGTGTAAATTCCAGACTGTTGATAGCAGTGACTGAAGCTTCAACAATTTTCTTCGTATCTTCCAAAATGCCACCATATGTTGGAGTCATTTATGGCTTTAGCTTATGTGGAATGTATCGCCGCCTCCACCTCCGTGTCACAATTACACATCACGTAGTTAAGATCCCCCCGACCCCTTGTACAATCGAGTTATAGTGAGTCTAAAATTGTGAAAATTAATAATTTATTTGCTGATTCTGCAAAAAAAAAGAATAAAATAGTGAAGATATTATGTATCCATGACCCCCATGATGTCTAGGCCCCCGCAGATTAGCGCAGAGTCCGGCTCTTGAGAGTAGCGGGGAATGTGTGAATACCAGACTGGTTTTCTCACCATGGCATTGACAAGAATGTATATAGATGACGGCTCAAGTACTACATGCGGTAGGCAGAATAATCGCGCACTCTGTGCTAAGGACCCAGACACGGACATGTGTGATCATATGGTTCACAGCTAGACAGGGCATCCAATAACAGCCAGAAGACATCTGGGAGTTGCTAAAACTAAGTATGGGAAATATTTTAAGTCAAGCCAAGCCAGGAGATTCCATGTGTCCTCTACGAGCAGACAGTCCGGTCATGGGATGAGTGACATTGTGTGTATTGGTTACATACAACAAATATTACATGAATATTTTGTAGATTTTTTGTTCATTTTTATTTGTTTCATCCATTTTCCAAAAAATATGGTTAATTTTTTTTGTTTAATAATATTGTTAATATTCCAAATATTCCCGATCTTGTTAGGAAGCTCTTTGATTGGCTGTGCTACAGGTAACGGGGATTGCTTGAAATCAATGTCGGGTACAATAGTCTTTATGGTGGCGCGCGGCTCACATCATTATACTCCGTGGAAATGGAACATGTTGTAGCATTTTGGTTCATATTTGCTATGAAGCTCTGACTGCTGCTTCATGAGTTGAAATTGTGCACAGATGTAGCCACATGCAATTTGTCCTGTCACTCACTATTCGCTGGGTTTACCTCTACTATGGGAAGTCACGTGGTGATGTCATTATCCGCTGTGGCTAAGACAAACTTTATATGTAAAGTGAATTATAGTTAAATAAACATATGATAAATTAAAACTGGGACCTGAGCAGATTGTACATAGAGTCCTATCTGCAGGTAGCATGTTATAGAGCAGGAGGAGCTGAGCAGATTGTACATAGTATCCTATCTGCAGGCAGTATGTTATAGAGCAGGAGGAGCTGAGCACATTGTACATAGTGTCCTATCTGCAGGCAGCATGTTATAGAGCAGGAGGAGCTGAGCAGATTGTACATAGTGTCCTATCTGCAGGCAGCATGTTATAGAGCAGGAGGAGCTGAGCAGATTGTACATAGTGTCCTATCTGCAGGCAGCATGTTATAGAGCAGGAGGAGCTGAGCAGATTGTACATAGTGTCCTATCTGCAGGCAGCAGGTTATAGATCAGAAGGAGCTGAGCAGATTGTACATAGTGTCCTATCTGCAGGTAGCATGTTATAGAGCAGGAGGAGCTGAGCAGATTGTACATAGTGTCCTATCTGCAGGCAGCAGGTTATAGATCAGAAGGAGCTGAGCAGATTGTACATAGTGTCCTATCTGCAGGCAGCATGTTATAGAGCAGGAGGAGCTGAGCAGATTGTACATAGTGTCCTATCTGCAGGCAGCAGGTTATAGAGCAGGAGGAGCTGAGCAGATTGTACATAGTGTCCTATCTGCAGGCAGCATGTTATAGAGCAGGAGGACCTAAGCAGATTGTACATAGTGTCCTCTCTGCAGGTAGCATGTTATAGAGCAGGAGGATATGAGCAGATTGTACATAGTGTCCTATCTGCAGGCAGCATGTTATAGAGCAGGAGGAGCTTAGAATATTAGAACATACATTGTAAAGTGTCCCATCTGCAGTTATAGGGCAGGAGGAGCTGCATAGACTGATTTAGCTCATTCTATGCTAAGGAGTCCAGTGGGTGGTGCTATTGAGTAGCAGCCTTTCATGCATACATAGATAGCTAGCACTGCCCACTGGACTTAATCATTCCCCCCCCCCCCAGAAAATCTATATATCAATCCTCTCAGCTTATCCATGCTGTGGGCGGACCAAACTGCTTGACAACCTGTAAGACTATGGAGCAGATACCGGCCCTCGTTGGAGGACTACCCACAGAAGCCAACAGTCTTCAGAGTTTACTGTTGCATCTCTGATTCAGAATAAATTCTCTTGCTATCTGCTTTTCAGATTTCTGTATTCTTCTAGCTTTTCTTCTTGGTTTTCTGGCTCTTCCGGAGCAGACACTACAAGAGCCTGACATCTTTGGCTCGTTAGAGCATAGACTCGAGCTGACGGCTTTCCATGCATGCTTGCAGCCCGTTCCTCGTTTACAGCCATTGCTTACTGTCTGCCTGGTGTCTACGAGAATCTGTCATCTACGCCAAAGCACAGGCCGCTGCACCACTGACAGTAAGGAGGTAAACGCCTGCTGCCTCAATCCCCCCATTAACTTTGTGAAGCGTATTGATTTCTTGTAAAAATAATGATATTGACAGGCTCTCCAGGAGTAATTGTTTCCAGAGTACAAAGGTCACCTCTGAGACTGGAGGGGTTTGGACAGGGTAGTAACTGTGCTAAGGGATGGATAAAACCCAACAGTAACACTTCCAAGAATGGAAGACTTAAAATTTTAGTACATTGACAAAACACCTTCTGGGGGGACTTGCCGGGTGACCACGACTTCCATCATTTGAAACGGCCAACAATTCATCTTACGGCCATTTTTATGTATCGTTTCTTCAAAGTTGGTTTGCTTTATTTTTTATTATTCGGCTCGATTCCGGATTCAATGTGAGTCTAGGCACAGTGATGTTCTCAACAACGAGAAAAACAATTCTATTGCCTATAACGTGAACCGTTTTGGAGCGTTTGGTAATTAGCAATTTCATTGTATCAAACCCCGATTGTGTGTTCTAAAAATTGTATACCTTACAAATTTTTGTATCTCCACAATGGCTTCTCATTGGTGGAGGGCCTAAGATTTAGCTAGAATTAATTTACCTTACGGAAAAAGTCCTTTACGTTGGGTTGCATTGACCAAACCCATTGCGGTCTGTTGGCTATAATCTTTTTATATGGTTATACATTGGTCTTCATTTTAAGACAAAGATTTTTTTTTTTACGTGAAATATGTCCAGTGTCAGTAGATCTCCAGAATGTTGTGTTCTTCAGTCCATTTCTAGTGTTTTCCCTTCTTTCTTCATGGAGTGTCCTGGTCTTTTGTACTGTAAACTTTGTTAATTCAATTGAGTCGCTTCAATTTTGCAGCATTTGCTTCAATACAGAAAGATAATCTGTGTATTTGCTATACATTATCCTCCCTTGTAATGCCGTCTATGGCTACCTCTGAAGTGAGGGCACAGGGGAGATGATGGTGAGTACTAGCACTCTCGAGAAATCAAGAGCTCCCCGTTGTTCGTGCTTTGTCACGTAGGCGAGCGAGTAACTCAGTGAGAGCTGTTGAACAAACAAGCATTAGACAGTCAATAGTGTATCTGCAGACTAATTGCATCGGAGAAATGAACCTCTCTTGTAAATTGCTTGTAGTTTTGACATGAAAAAGATATTCTTCGAAACAAGATAGCCATCTGTTTACCTGTCAATCTATGTTATATACAGACTATATATCTGGTTTTTCCCTCTGTTTAGATAGAAATACCGGGTAATTATGCATAAAAATTGAACAGAACAAAATCTCTCTGGTTATGTGCCATATCTATTGAGTTTCTAGATTTTGGATGCCTCCAAGCACTAGAGGCCCCAATGGATTGTTATTATATAGAAAGCATAATAAATTACATTGTGCATACTCTTTGGGTATATGCTCTGTTGAGTTGGCATATGGCTAGGATAGGAACTTATTGACTTATAATATAACTAGTAGTATAACAAGGGGTAAAAGGCTACAACAAGGTTACGATTTACTACTAGTGTGTAGAACTTATGTTTTTAATATTGTTTAGCTGTAATAACGGGCCAATTTGGAACCAAGCAAAATTGGTGGTAGAACCTCCTCTCCTCTAGGTGTAAAGGATACTCCCTGTCTATGGTGATGGTAGAACCTCCTCTCCTCTAGGTATAGAGGATGTCCCCTCTCTATGGTGATGGTAGAATTGCCTCTCCTCTAGGTGTAGAGGATGCTCCCTGTCTATAGTGATGGTAGAATAACCTTTCCTCTAGGTGTAGAGGATGTCCTCTGTCTATGGTGATGGTAGGACCTCCTCTCCTCTAGGTGTAGAGGATGCCCCCTGTCTATGGTGATGGTAGAACCTCCTCTCCTCTAGGTGTAGAGGATGTCCCCTCTCTATGGTGATGGTAGAATTGCCTCTCCTCTAGGTGTAGAGGATGCTCCCTGTCTATGGTGATGGTAGAATAACCTTTCCTCTAGGTGTAGAGGGTGCCCCATATCTATGGTGATGGTAGAACCACCTCTCCTCTAGGTGTGGAGGATGCCCCCTGTCTATGATGATGGTGGAACCTCCTCTCCTCTAGGTGTAGAGGATGCCCCCTGTCTATGGTGATGGTGGAACCTCCTCTCCTCCAGGGGTAGAGGATGCCCCCAGTCTATGGTGATGGTAGAACCTCCTCTCCTCTAGGTGTAGAGGATGTCCCCTGTCTATGGTGATGGTGGAACCTCCTCTCCTCTAGGGGTAGATGATGCCCCCTGTCTATGGTGATGGTAGAACCTCCTCTCCTCTAGGTGTAGAGGATGCCCCCTGTCTATGGTGATGGTAGAACCTCCTCTCCTCTAGGTGTAGAGGATGCCCCTGTCTATGGTGATGGTAGAACCCCCTCTCCTTTAAGTGTAGAGGATGCCCCCTGTCTATGGTGATGGTAGAACCTCCTCTCCTTTAGGTGTAGAGGATGCCCCCTGTCTATGGTGATGGTGGAACCTCCTCTCCTCTAGGTGTAGAGGATGCCCCCTGTCTATGGTAATGGTAGAACCTCCTCTCCTCTAGGTATAGAGGATGCCTCCTGTCTATGCTGATGGTAGAACCTCCTCTTCTCTAGGTGTAGAGGATGCCCCCTGTCTATGGTGATGGTGGAACCTTCTCTCCTTTTGGTGTAGAGGAGGCCCCCTTGTCCTGGTCACAGGCGAAAAAGATCCTTGTACTGCCCAACATCTTCAATGAACCATGATATCTCAGGACAATCCCTATGCTAGTTGACCACCATGAGAGGGTACTTTCTTCTTTTCTAATAATATGAAGCTTTCTACATGGGAAGGCTATGGTAAAAAAGTAAGGAAGTTCCAACTCCATGACCATGTGTTTCCATATCTGATCGGATAATTCTTGTCCTAATAGACACACAAAAGGCAATATTTTTGTCTTCTTTTAGCACTTGCTATAAATATTGAGCTCTCTCCATTTGAAGGCTCTGTTAGGCCGACACTTCGCCTAATCCGATTCCACCACATTGACCGACGTAAAATGCAAAAAAGTGCCTAGTCGGGCCATTAATATAAAGAAAAATGAGCTAAATGAACCTCTTGTACCTTTCTATTTAGAACAAGGCTCCTGTTAACTGTAATCCAATAAACATGGTTGGGAAAAAAAACCCCTAGAACGACGACAAAGGTAACCCTACTGGGAAATGGTGTCCAGACTTGTAGCACCATCTAATGGGTATTTAGGTGCAAACTAGCAGTGAAGTGTTAAATATTTACACTCGGAATGCCAATAGTAATTGTCCACTTTATCTGAGCTAGCCTAGGGAAATGTCTTACTTGTCTCCTTGTTACTTCAATAAACAGAAGGCTGGAAAATCCCCTCACTATTTCTTAGGGGCTTAGAATTAATAAAGCTTGGCAGTATAAAATATGAGCTTGAGTTGTTTTGAATGATCACTTCTGTGCTAGGCGATATAATATGGCTTTAACTCCATGTGGCCTGTCTATTAAGCAAGACAAGGATGAGCCTTGGAAATAATAAAAAATATTTATGTTTTTCTTTGCGATACTAACAAGGTAACATATCAGGGGCGGAATGGCAGGCGAAGAATAAGGTTAGTGTTTCTTATGAATTCACGGCACAGTTGGATCCCTTTCTGCTCCCATAAACGCCCTAGGATCCCGTTTTCACTGCCGCCATTATTCCACAAATTGTATTTTTTTCCCTTTTTGTTTGTGAGATCTTAAGTGTCATAAATGCCTCCATCTCATATATATTTGATACTTAATATTAGTCTCAGCCCAGGAAAGTGCACTTTACATGTGGCAACATGCGATTACCTGAGAGTGTTATTGCAAAGGAAAAAATCAATATCAATTTATAATTCAAGATTGCAGCCTATCAGTTTTTTTTTTTATGTCTCTCTATCCAGCCTCATTAATTTTTTATTATGATTGACTGAAACTGAAAGATTTTTAACATGTTTCGCTGTTATTTATTCAACCTTAATAATTAAATAAACCTTAATTGGCTGTATTTTTTGAAGCATCTCAAAAGCTATGGCCAGAATGAGTTTGGGGTTGACTATACATTATTAATATCAAAAAATACCAAGGGCCTTTACAAGCGGAGAAAGCGCGAGCAAAATTATCTGCTTGTATCCTAACGAGAGGATACAAATGTTGCGGAGTGTATATATTTATTTATATTTTATTATAAAATTAAATTATAGAGTTTTTTTTAAATAGTATAAAAAAATTATAAAATATTAATGCGTTAAGGAGTCAATAGTTATAAAATAAAAATGGATACATCAAAAGAGGTAGATATAGTATTAAAAAAAAAACTTATATTAAAAAAAAGGATAAATAAAAAATGAAAGGGCATCCAATAAAATAAAATACATTGTCGTGGATTACAAAGAAAACACATTTAGTGTAAAGGTAAAATTCAGGGTTGATGTGGACAATCATTGCCTTTCCTGGTAAAGGGGGCAAATGAAGATGACCTCACCCAGGAAGCTTCTGATTGGTACTTAACGCGCATCTTTAAGCAGTGATTGACAGGTGGAAAATTGCACTTTCAAATTTCATCCGTATTCATTTCAGTGGCTCTTTCACATGTCAGTTTCCTGCCATTCGGAGACAGGCCAAGGCTATGTGCATTAGCTGTTACCACATGGAAAAAAAAAAAGGAAGACAATCCTGTACTTGAGGACTCTGAAGGAAAATCAATCATGTCATAAGTGAGAAGTATGGATAAGTTTGAGCTGTGGAGAGTTTCAGCATTTCATTTCTGGTCACTCCATTGTGTTTGTGATCTGCCGAGCCATGAGAACCCTCAATTAAACCTCTGTTAAAAGTCCAGCTCTGGGGATTCTCTTCTTCTTCTGCCTCATCTCTTGTGTCGGGCAACTTTTCTCCTTTTTTTTTGTGTAAAGATCAGCTCTAGATATTTTCTGGATATACTGACTTACTTTAGTCTCTGAAGTAGGATGTGCTCTTGCTTTGTGTCTTCAGATACTCGTTGAGGCGTAGGAAGATCTTCCTATATTATTGAAAAATATACATTATAATGTTACCAATTTACCAGGGATGAATCTGCTTCCCTAAAATATTACCCCCCCCCCCACCAATTATTATTTATAGGAGGTACCTTGGATAGAAGAGCATGTTGTTTCATGGGAGGATATCAATATGTTTCCTATCTGTGTCTTCACAGTTTGTAAAGGTAGCCTTTGCCTATAATGGGCCAATCTTGTAGTTACCTGTGAAAGCTAAAACCTAGTTCAGGTCTAACTTTACTGTAGTGATAAGCTTTGGTCCAATCATCGCCCATTGGACATCGATCCCATATTTAACACTTTAATATAGTGTTTAGTACTAGTCCAATTATTGCCCGTTGGACACTGATCTCATACTGGAGCCAACACCTTATCATGGTGATAATCTATGGTCCAACCATTGCCCACTGGACACTGATCCCAAATTGGATCCAACACTTCAATATAGTGTTTAGTACTAGCCCAACCATTGCTCATTGGACACTAATCCCATACTGGAGCCAACACCTTATCATGGTGATAAGCTTTGGTCCAACCATCGCCCACTGGACACTGATTCCATATTTTATCAAACACTTCATTATAATGTTTAGCACTAGTCCAACCATCGCCCATTGGACATCGATCCCATATTGGATCAAAAACTTCAATATAGTGTTTAGTACTAGTCAACCATTGCCCACTGGACACTAATCCCATACTGGAGCCAACACCTTATCATGGTGATAAGCTTTGGTCCAACCATCGCCCATTGGACACTGATCAGATATTGGATCCAACACTTCATTATAATGTTTAGCACTAGTCCAACCATCGCCCATTGGATACTGATGCTTCATTATGGTGATGAGCTTTTGTCCAACCATCATCCTATATTGCCGCTAATAATTTACTATTGTGGTCAGTCTTGGTCCAACTATGGCCCACTGGATGTTGATACTTCATGTGACTCCTTATAGTAACAAATATGGTAATGCCTGAACATTAATGCACCAACTAGGATTCCCAACTTGGTAACATGTCAAAATACTGGACAGGGGCTGTTGTCAAAGATGGCCTCAGTGTGTTGTCCTAGCCAAACACAAAAACAATCTAGTCTATACCAATCTTTAACATGGAAATTCTCTTCCATCCACAGAACAACCCGTGACAGTTTATTTCCATAATTTGCTGCTTTGATAAAGGATATTATGGAGAATAAGTATCATTGTGAAAACTGCAGGAGACAGATGTTACGCCGATACAATCTTGTTTCTCCAATTGCACAAGGAAAGCCATTCCAGTCTGTAATAAATTTAACACAAAAATCAAATACAAAACAAATTTATTCCTCCAGAGTTGATACCCTGGTCATTTTCTTCCTTGTCTTGTATTAAGCCTTAAAATCAGCTGTCACTCCCTATCGATTGCTGCTGAATTGTTATCTATATTTCTCAAAAGTACTCCTGACAGTTAATACAGTGTAAATTATAATCTGGGGAAATGCTGCTTGTATTTGGCAGGGAATTGCTTATATATTCTAAGGCTGGTTTCTATTCTGATATGTTGTATGGCCAAGTCTATTCAGGGATGGAGGATCTTTCATTTCATATTATTTTAGCGTTCAGACATTGCCGGAGAGCTGTGAATAGTAAAACTGTCTCCAGTACTTAGTGAATCTAATTAATAGAAACTAAATGAGTATCTGCGCGTTCAAGTCAAACGTCAGTTCTTTACTATGGGATGAGACATATTCAATAACATTTCTAGCATATGGAGTCTTTCTTCATGCTCCCGACCAAATCTCGAATGATTTTTCTAGAACAGTCAAGAAACGAGTTGGCAGTGACGACATTGTGTCATAGCTCAAATAGGTCAATGCACGATTCAGTGAAACTCAACCTTAAGCGTGCCAAGTTCCTCTCGGCAACCTTCATAATGACTACCTGAGCCTCTCCTTCGTAATTTGGCAATAAATGATTTGCATGGATTTTTCTAAAGCTCCATTGGGTTGGTTCTATTCTCTTCCATATCCAACATTTACCCTTAGATTCCAGTTTGGGGACCTACTGAGTTACGTTGATGACTGGTCATCTGTTGACATTGATCAGATTGTAATCTGGCCTTCTGGTAAATGAGTATGGAGCTCGGTAGACAACCACATGACACTCGTATTGATTACCCTTTGACCAGGCTCAAGTGATGCGATAGACCATCTGGACTCAACTGAGTAATGTGAATAATCAATGATGAAAATGGGTAAAAACTTAGCATCACAGAATGTATTATTTTTGTGGTCATGTTGTAGCAAAATATTTCCATTGGTGGAAGGATGTTCAGTGCTACAGTAGATGCTCTCGACCAATGTCTTATGTGTGGTCTGCTCCTACTATATTGTGTTTGAGTGTTCTAAAAAAGAAGCCCTGATGATTGTATGAACTGAAAAATGTGTTTTACACTAATACTACAGATATCTACAGTGTCTTATGTCACCATAAATGAGTGGCAGGGCTGCCGTTCCCGCGAGCAAAAATATCATGGGTTAATGTCATGTGGTTCCAGGCAGTTATTCCGCCATAATTTGTGTCGGATCAACCTTGTAAGGTTTATTGGCCTTCCTCTGGACCAACATCATCAAAGGACTATAGGTTGGATTTGATGGATCCACATTTACTATGATACCATGATATGTCCTCTCATTGATCTTGTCTGTAGTACCTTTGTTCACCACTTGAGGTGCAGTTTTAAGTAACTTACATCATAGCACGTGTCCACCTGGCATTTCATTGTTTGGCAAGAATCCTGAATAAAGATTTACAGGAACTTTTTGGTGAGAATTGTGACTAAATAGTTGCCAAATTCCTGCAATGTTTATTCACTCCCTTGCGTTGTGCCCTGTTTTACAATACCGCCTTAGCCCCGACCAATGCAATATAAAAAAGTGAGCACTATATTAAAAGCCCCACAAAGTTCTGTCAGTGCAGCGGGAGAGTCGACCCCTCTAGTAAATCGAAACAGGGCGGCAATTAAGTATATTATTAATTCAACAATTTAGGATAACGGGACCTGCACTGTAAATATTTTCTCAGCAAACACGGTCTGAAGGCCCCTTTGATTGTTGACTCTCGGCAAACCGCATTGGTTTAGCTGCATAACATCTTAAATGCTACCTTATGTATGAAGATATATTGCAACAATTTTGGAATAAATTAGGTGCCGGCCTATAAATCTATGTACAGTAGGTTTCGAGCTGTCCGGTACGAGGCTAAATTACTTGACTGTTGTTCTAGTTTGGCATTTATGGTAATTTGTCAGGCCCATGTGCAGTAATGGATTGACTCATATAACCAGCGCTATAATTGCAGCTGTTAGGTAGACTCCCCCCCCCCCCCCGCTCTGTCTAAGACTCTCATTCTTGCATGATTTCTTGCCTCGCAGAAGCCATGTGTGTCTTGTTTTGTTTTAATACATGACTGACCTCGGGTCTCGGGTTACTTGGGTTCCTGTCACACATTAAGTTCCACCCTCATAAAGCATAGAACAAAAATGCAGTAACAAGGCAGTGATCATTGCTCCATATATGAAGTATAAATGTCACTGTGTAAAAGTTGTCTGTGGCTGCAAAGAAGAAGAAAAAGGTAATTGTTGAAAATCGGATACGTTAAGCCCACACAATAAAAGGGCTCGCAGCTGCACTCAGAGTTGGTTTATGATTACAGGCTCATTATGGCATTCACTTAAAGGAACAGTTCATGTTCCAGTTGTGAATTCCAGAACACTTCTATTAATACTGTCCTGGGTCTCGGGACAGAGCTTGGCAATGTCATATTAGGCTTAGCTCTCACCAGCATCAGAGAGATCCATTCCTACTCAAAACAGAAATTGATCCCCTGAGAGGTGAAAGGGGAAAACTCCATTTCCTTTGGGACCAGTTGCACTTTTTCCCCCACTTGACCTTCGGGGGAGGGGGGGGGGTGTTGGATAATATTTTTGATAAAGTAAACCTAGTCCAATTATAAAATAAAATGCTTGTAAACCAAAAAGAATTTTTAAAAATTGTCTAGAATGGTGTCCCAAGTTTTACCCCTTCAGACCCGCGTCCTATCACTGTTGCGTAGTATAAGTTTAGTAAAAACATAGTAGCTGCATGTGCAAAGGTCATGGTACTGTTACAGATCCAGTTGCAATTTAGCAGAACAGTATTGACGGCTTTCCTTGGTTTTTGGTTCTTCAAAAATTTTTCATAAAATCTCTATTAGCATTGGAGACGTTGGACATTTTTTTTGTCCCAAAAGTAGTTTTGTGGCAAGTTTTAAAAATGTATTGATAAAAATATTGGGAGATAATTTTTGATTGGTTGGAAATCTTTAGGGTTACCCCCTGCGTTGCTCGGTGAGGCTACCCTATTGCCTATTCTCTTTGTTTATTACGAGTGTTGGTTTCCCGTGTTTCCTTGTATCGTATTAATCTTGAAACAACTTGCTGACACTACGGAATACACAGCCGCGGGGGTTACCTGAGTAAAATTCTGCTATGTTTTGTGGCAAGGAATTTTACCGATAGGAGGTGAAGAGACAGTTTGGGAATTTTTGCTTAGCAGAAAAAAAAATCCTGCATATTAAACATGAATTGTGATTTTTCCATCTGGTCCTACTGGTTGGGAAGCTGCAGTTGGGCAAGATCTCAGCTGTCAATCACCGGTCCCCAACTGTGAGACGCAAGCCTCATGACGAAGCCCACCCCGACTCATTAAACTAAAGCAAACTGTATGAAGTGCGCCGCTGTGAGATTTTAATATTTGGTGCATGTGACAGGATCATTTTAGCGATTTGCAGGATTTATCTCCTCTTAAAAGTACTGCCTGAGGCTACTCTAATTGGTAGGAAAGCAAATTCCCTCTTCTCCTCCTGTCAGTCTTTGTTTTATTTACTGAGAACTGCCGAAACCTATTTACACAATAATGAGGATAAATCACCGTGTTGCTTTCAACACAAAGAAATGTTGCGAGAGTCAAAAGCCGGGCAATTAGAACTAAAATACAAGTATTTTTTACATGGCAAAGCCTTTGTAAAGTGTGTAGTAGGGTGCAGTGAGATGGAAGTGCTCTGGACGTTCCAACTCGGACGACTTATTGGGTTATTAGTAGTTGTAATGGGAGATGAATTGGACACTGCTGCCGTGTGAAAACATTGCAAAAGAATGGCCAAAGTAGAGAACTGCGCCTGTACATGGCGGCTGCTGCTTTCTACCGGTCCGACGACTCCTGAGCCACATCTTGATAGTTTGGATTCCGGATTGGTTGACTATAAGGTTCTTCAATGCGGTTAGGGCGCAATAATTTGAATGGATTGTTTGCTTGATATGGAATCTCTTTTGCTATTATTTATACACAATTGTTTTCCAGTATCTTCCATATATTTAGTGATTATCGGATGGCGTAAGATTATATATCAACGTCCACAAATTCTAGAGGCAGATGTGTTACTTCTATTGGTATCAACAGAATAATACAATGTTATATCTTGAGTGAACATATGTTCTTGGCAGGGGGTGCCCTTGAAAAATGTGCTGACTCCACACACAATTAAAACCTTATAGGTTCCCTTTTAATGGTCCGCTCATTTCTTAGTAATCCTCTATTTTAAAGGGATGCCCAATGTTTTTAATTAAAAACAAAAAACTGTTCACAACAATGTAAAAATAAGAAGGGACCACCTCTCCACCCAATGCCTCTTTGGTACCCAGTTATGATGCCTCTGTATGACGGGTGCCTTCTGTAACCAATCACTAGCTGTGGTGTTGGCACCACAGGGGTCACCGTTGTGCCCGATAATCGCCTATAGTAGTCGATAGGTGTTGTCATCCATGATGTAGAGCAGGGAGAAGAAAATACAGTAGTGTAAGGCTTTATAATAGGGGTCATTCCCCGGTAGAGCTATAGTCGACCTGTAAAAGAACAGAATTTTTTTATTTTGATGTTCATTTTTCACATAATACAAAAAAAAGTGTATGTGGTATTGTCACAACTTGTTCCAAGACTCCACCTTATTGACCAACACAACCGGTATACAGATCCTTGACCTCTATGTATCATCGACCCACACATAATGCTATTACATGTTGGCTCACCAGCTGGCAGATCTTCTTCAGCTCCTTTGTCCTTCAGGGGTTAATTTATTTTCTGTTGTAGATAGACCTAAATTATATTAGTTAACTCTGACACAGATCGGTGTGCTATATATTACTCCCTCACCTGACCCCCATTGCATCACTCGGAGTAATTAAAGCTTCATCGCTGTCACTGTTGATTATGCAGTTCACAATTTTCACTATTTTGACGGGGAAATTAATGAATAACGGAGGAGCAGGAGCTGCGGATTGCATTGTTGGTTACTGTATGGGTAATGGATGCAATGTTTGCATATTGGCTTTTATGCATGACCTATTTAAATATACATGCCGAGTGCCATTTTACGTGGAGACCTCTCACCTAGTAGAGGAGGTGCGAATCCCTCGTAGGCAGATATTTCTTCTTTGTCGCATTTACCAAGTCTTTTAAGTTTGTGTGACACTGTTTGGATGGAAGATGAGAGGAGGATATCTTTCTATATCCCGAGGGAATCACTTTCTGATGACTCTTTAGAGGTGAATATTGGCATTTATTTAGCCTGAGTGAAAATAAAAAGAACTTCTACAAGCGAGAACCTGGAAACTGTAGAGTCAGCAAACCGTGTCTCTTATTTGTTAACTTTCGCTTGCCATCCCTCAAACACGGCTAAATCTAAAGTTAATTTCAAGTTTCTCCAGAGAAATTTGGATCAAATTAAAGTGTTTCTCTGCAGCGATGACAGGAGAGAAGAACACATTGGAATTTCTTCTAAATTATAGTCTATTTTTATGGTCTCCTAAGAGTTGTCTTTGTGGACCCTATTCTACTGTCTTTTGAAGGCAAATTAATTTAACTAATGACAGCTCGCAGTGAAACATCAATCAAATGGAAGGAGAAGGGTTTAAAAAAAAAAAAAACAAGGCAACTGTTGAAGGCAGCGCTTAGGAGGAAAAAATGATGAGCGATTGATAACCAGACAACGATTATATGAAGATTTCCTTCCCCATGAGCCTCATCACAACACCATAGGTGGTCCGAGATGTCAAGATATGTTCTATAGCTGCACCTGTAGTAACGAGTGCCGTCATAACTGGTGGACTTGTCAATAGGTTCGCCACCATTAGAGATGAGTGGATCCAAGCAGTAAGTTTGGGTTTGGGTGCATCCTGTGCTACCCAGACATATTGCTGGATCGGAGACCGCGCAGCCAATCCGGCAAATTGACACATCTACTAGCCATGGCTTTGATTGGTCAGAGTTGTCTGCTCATCTCTGCCCACCCACCGTAGAGAGAGATGTTAATAGATTTGAGTCAAATTGACCGTGTTTTTGGCAGATCTGTGGCCACTTGGGTGGTGCTACACAAGGCTGTCAAGCTCTATGTATTCATGAGACCCGATCTACCAGAAAAAATATATAGCGTCAATAAAGTATGGTTCCTTGAACTTATTTCTTGATCTTCTCCCCCAATGGGGAAAAGTTCATCATATGATTGAGGCGTTTGGCCAAGTCTTCTTCTTGAAAA
>NC_092421.1:81796171-81848671 GCF_040894005.1 Engystomops pustulosus
TGTGCACATGCCACGATAAAATAGAACAAAAACTAGCCGGGTGACATATTTATAGAATTGATCTTTTGGCTGAATTCTGGAAGCGGTTTGCCATGAAGTGACCGAAATTTATTATATAACCATATTTCAAGAGGTTTATGACACTAAATTATTTAGAGTGTTTTAGATTAATGACTTATTCATTTGCTTGATTTCCTCTTCGACGATAATATAATATTGGTTTGCCGTTTGCTATTGAGTGTTTTACCCAAATATTCATTAAATATGGATAATTACATATGTTTGTTGGTAAAATAATAAAAAAAAGGATCCTTAGTGGAAGGGAAACATAAGGTTTTTGGATCTTGGAATGAAACGCAGGTTGAGTGTAGTTTAGGTCCCATGATGGGAATTTCGGTCGGTGCTGTGACCTGTGCTTGCAAACGCTTTAAATTATGTACCAGCGGTAGATATAATAGAGGTGTAGATATTTGGGTTCCCTACAGTCAAACTAGGGCCTCAGTTCAGGGGTAAAGGTTCAAGGACTCAATGAGTGTTGAGGCCTGAGCTGACCCTATAACCCTATATATAATAATAATAATTTGTTTTCAGAATAACTTTCCTGGGGGTAAAAAAATCTACACTGAGTGAAAGTATTTTGAAAAGTTAGTCTACAATGATTAGTATTGGGTCGGCACATGTTAATGGGGATACCCAGGCGTAACTGTCCCCCACCACCCTTATTGGTTCTGATGCTTACTAGTTTCCTGTCCCTTCTCTTCTCTTACTCTTCTTCCTAGTCCCCCTTGATAGGAGATTACTATTCAACCAATCACTAGCTGAGACATTACTATTCATTATGGACATTACTATCCATTGTGGACAGTGATTGGCTGGTGGTTGTTTCCTGAGGGATTGGGAACTGGAGACCAAAGATCATGGAATATTGGTGAAGCAAGTTTAACTGGTTAATCAACCCCATATAATTGAATGGACCTACATTAGTCGGTATGTCCTATATTATTTTTGATTGTGCCCAGGTGCTTTCCTGTGTGAAGTTCAGTGTCCTGATATATCACTGTAGAATTAACTCCTTAGATTATGCATCCATGTAACACTTGTCTTGGTTATTGTCTTAGTTGATGTTCTCACCCTGTCAACCACTAGACAGGCAGGTCGTTGCGCAACATCTTGCCATTCTTCATCATTCTACCTTGTGTTCTGAAGACAAGGATCATCAGAGCCATGATTTAGCATCATGCTGGTCTGAACACTGATTACTAGACTGAGCAATGATACAACATCTGGTCCGCCAGGGGCTAATGATCTAAGGCTTGTTGTGAGATGACTCCAGTATTAAGCCTTTGCCACCAGTAGGACAATGTCTTCTTCTGGAAAGCGCTTCAATAAATATTTTTGGTTTCAGCCTAAGGTTCCTTTTTTATAAATGAGAAATATCATTGGAGGAAGCGTCACATCGTAGAGATATGACAATCTCCTGACAAACCTCACGCGAGGAAAGGAGGAACGAATAAAAATGTCCTCTATATTTACTGGAAACAAATGAGTGGTACCAGGTGAAAATATATGTCTGTACTTGTTCAGATTTAAGACCTACAAATTTACACCTTATTTCAATTTCCTGCATGCACTGAGGAAGTGCAAATAGCTTATTCAGAGGCAGATTAATGCAAAAGATCTGAGGATGAACATAAATCTACAAGCACTGACTTGTACCGTCGCGTAAGTGTAATGATTATCAAACTGGAATCAGGTCTCGGAGTATTCGCTTAACACGGGGAAAATTTGCTTGATGTGAGAGTATTAAAGTCGTCCCTATAATATATCCATAGACTGTGACTAAATTTTATAGTTCATGAAGCATATTAGTATTACACCATAGGCCGATCCATTCAAAAGGTGATTTCCATTTAGATGCTCATTTTTCATGAAGATAAATATGACATGCATCATAATTTCCCCGAAGTAAATATCCCAAATAATAAAATGCTCAGGAAAGCAAGTTGAGGAATGACGGTAATGTTTTCCATTTGTATGGTAAGTGGTGAACCTTGTGGCTTATCAAGTAACAAATTGAATGTTTAATCTTCTTCCATGCAGATTGAGGATGGCAAAAGAGCAGACGATTCACAACAAATTGAGAGTTCTCTGGTGGCTCGTGGAGAAATATCAGCTATTTTGTCTTTGGAGGCCCATAGAGAAGTGTCAGCCGAGCTTAGGCGGAATCTGTCACGCAATTTGCGACAAAATACTTTAGGCTGAATGTAGGCAGAGTTTAGATGTGCTAAATATATTGCAAACATTTAGACTCGATTTACAAGGGGATTTAGATGATGTTAGACTGGGATGGGGTTTCTCTGATGGTGGGTCCCTGGTGGGTTCAAGAGAAGATGTTTAGAGTGTCTGAGCCGGTGCCATTGCTACTTGGCTTCATACAAGGTTAGAAGGACCACATTGACCAACAGCTTACACTCACTCATGTATGAACATGTTCTCCACTGCTAGTTGTGACTTATCTCCTCAGGCATCCTCAATTGAGAGCCATCCAGGAACATGTGTTGGTTAGCCAGACCTGCCAAAATTGGCCAATCCGACTGAAACGTTCATCCCCAACTTGGCCATGTGTGAACAATTTCTGAAAGTGAAAAAAAGAGGAGTATTCCTCCTTCAGACACCTCAAGAGGTGACTGTCCTCCTTGGCCATGTTCATTTGGGAGCTATAGATGCACAGAATCAACAGAATTGGACATGTAGAAATCAATCAGAAGCCTTAGCTGGTCTGATTGAAAAGATCTGGGAGTGGTCTCCATGCCAAAAACAACCATATCCTACCACAATATAGAGGACTAGTTCCAGATCACTGAAAGTCAACTTCAGGGACCCACAAAGTTCATACAAACAGGGGACCGATTGTTCACTGTGAATGAATCTCTGGTGAGCATGTGGGAATGGTATTAAATTCTACCAGAAGAGTGATCCTGCTCAGCCCCATAGAAGTACATGGATTGCACACATTGAGCACGCGGACCACTGCAGAGGTGGATTTTATCCCCAGATAACTCCCAATCATTAGGGGTCCTGGACACTTACCTATCATGTGGATTGGGGATAAGTATCTTGGTTATTGTACTGTGTTCGGCCAGTGCAGTTAATACACAATGCAGATGCTGTTCTGTAACTTTCTACTTATGCAGTAGAGCAGAGTTTGTCTTGGCACAGCTCCCCCTGACATAATACCTGTGTTTTTACATAAGATTACAATAAGCCCCCTGTAAGGGTTATCCTAATGCTCCGACTTACAACGTCATGGAGCTAAATGTCAAATCCACCTCTGCTGCGCGTCTATGAAAAGTCTGGATATAGACGGAATACATTGTATCTTTCGATAATGATGAGGTGGAATAACTTGTAGCATTAGGTGAAGGAATGACAAAATCTGATGCTTTCCTTAAACTTATTGAGTGTATAGGTTGCCAGGCAACAGCAGGCGAACGGATATTCAAGTGGAATACGTGGAATGCGGAGAGATCCAGCGAGATACTAATCTTCCCGAGGTTGTAATGCTTTACTGTGTTAAGTGATGATGATGCAATTTCTGCTGATCATGCAAACCTGCGATTGCACATGTGTTGATGATCTCCTCCAGATGTAGCAGTGCTGAGGTTTTTTAACTCTTTATGGGTCACGTTTCACACACAATATCCTGCGCTGTATTAAAGTATGTGATCAAACATTGCAAACTCAGCTCTGCTCCGCGCCTCCCGCGCCTCCACATTCCTGGCTCGGAGGTGTTGAGTGTTTTCATATATGCGTATTAATTTCCGGCTGTAATATCCATATCGTGGTTATTACATGGCAGCGCCGGAGTTTATACATGAGAACATTTTCATTATCTTGTTTCCCGGTGATCTTGCTGGGATTGGTCGCTGTCCTGACCCGCAGCTGTGCCTCACGGAGGCCGGATAAATGTTTCGTGTATTAAAGCGCGACCTGGGCTGTTCTCCGTGTTACGTGGGCAATTAACAGGGCTCCTTCCTCCAGGGAAACTAAGGGCTGTACAATGAGGAGGAGGGAAAATGCAGAGCAGGAGATCTGCGCCCCTGGTCCTACATCACATCATCTCTTTTTAGAGACTTTATATTGGCTTCAGTAGGGTTTTATATAGGAAGTAACCTGTATATATATATTTATACTGTGACATCACCATACAATGTCAGATAATACTACATCGCTCCCCCAGTACATCGCCATACTATAGAGACGCTCCCCCGGTACACCCCCATACTATAGAGATGCTCCCCCGGTATACCGCCATACTATAGAGACACTCCCCCGGTACACCCCCATACTATAGAGATGCTCCCCCGGTATACCGCCATACTATAGAGACGCTCCCCCAGTACATCGCCATACTATAGAGACGCTCCCCCGGTATACCGCCATACTGTAGAGACGCTCCCCCGGTACACCCCCATACTATAGAGATGCTCCCTCGGTATACAGCCATACTATAGAGACACTCCCCCCCGTATACCGCCATACTATAGAAACACTCCCCCCCCATATACTGCCATATTATAGAGACACTCCCCCCGGTATACCGCCATACTACAGAGACACTTCCCCGGTATACCGCCATACTATAGAGACGCTCCCCCAGTATACCCCCAAATTTAAACCTACATATGATAGGTTCCGGTTTACTCGGTGCCCAAGTATTACCATAAATGTCCACATTTCTTAGTGACCACATACAGTATCCAAATATCCAGTATCTATTCTACTCCCCTAAATATTATCTACAAATTTTTACAAATCCAACTTGCTAGAAATAATAACCAATCACCCTCCCACCTAACATTGAAAATGTTGATTTTTTTTTTATGGTTCAAGTCCAAGGGTGATTTTCTCTAAATCTGCTTTTTTTGTAGAGGATGTCCATTGCCTCCATGTGTTTCCTGCTGTGGGCCATATGGGAACCACATTGTACGTAGTTGGAAGGAAATACATTGTACCTGTATGACACATAGTGTGTGTGAATGGCCTTTACGTTCTTCTAGGGTAATCTGTAAGATATTGGAACGTGATGAGTTTGCTATTTGGAGCTTTTACGTTGACCACACAGTACATTGGATGTTACGGCTAATGTCTTCTTTCTCACTTCCTGTTCCTGGAAAGTGTAAATCATTAAGGAAATACATGTTCTAAGCTTGCATTTTACATTTCTGCATTAGTAGCTAATGGAAAAATTGCTACACCTCTTACTTTGGTAGTTATGATGTGGGTAAGTAGTATGAAACAGGGCCCTTCACCACCTTGATCAACGCCAACTCTTAGCATTGTTGAAAAGGACGTGTTCCACCAACCTGGCACAGTTGGAATTTGTTTCCTAGCCCCTTCTGTTCCCTAGCAATGCATGCTGTTAGTCCTGCACCCGATAGCCTAGTTGGTCTAACTCAGGTGGGTGGTCATGGGCTGGGTCAGACATGCCTGGCACAGCCCACCTGACAGTAGGGCAATGCTGCTTGCTGAGGAATATCAATGGCGACAGCGGTCTCTCGAATGCCACCGTCTCCAATCCACTGACTGTGATAAAGCACATTCCTGGCTCCTTGCACTATTTAATCCTTCATATAATCTCCAGATGTCTCAGAAATAATTTATGAGTCTGTAAAGAGTAAACTTTTTTTTTTTCCACCTGGTATATACACATCTATGTTTCGGAGCCACCGCAGAAGACTTCATTGAATTCCCAGAGTCTTATGATAAAGCAGCCCTCTTGTGGAAAGAGATTGAATTACCTAATTGTATTCCGTTCTCACTAATCATACGGCAATAATTCCCAGGCACTAGAAGCGAAAAAAAAAAATCATGAATGAGTCGTTGACAGTAGATCCTCAAAGGCGAATATTAAGCATCTTGTTGCAGCTATACGGGATGATTTGGCAGCCAAACGGGTTAACATGAGAATACAAGAGTCTGGTTTGTGACTGTGTCAGTGTTTTGACACAAATGGAGTTGATATGCCTGTGTTCTCCCCATGCAGCCAGGCTCTCGTGTCTGAGGATGCTGACATGACTTGTATGTGCCGTTTCTACTTATTGGTAGATCTGCTTTTTCCGTACAAGTGTAAGCAAAGCTTTGCCAAAACGACCAGTGTCACCGCGCTTTGTAATATCTATCAGCTGTAGGAGCTGCTCGGCAAACACATCTCCGTCTACTGCTTTTACTGCTGTCACTTTCCAGGTATACAATGTGCCAGCTGTGAACGCATAACGCTCCTTTTTGTTTCCACGCAGGGGCTTTAAAAAAAAAAAAAAGTGGGGGAGAAAACCTGAAAACCTCTACCTATTTGTAATTGCGGAATCATAAAATATTTTAATTTCAAGGTTAGCGGTTCGCTTTGCATGCTTAATTCATAATTAGCAGGTTTATAAACCTGCTCCATGCATGTAATTTTACTCTCGCCAAATGTTCCTCATGAATAATTTAAGGCGTCTCTCTATTTATCAAATTATTAATATACCTAATAGCCTTGTTTTCGTAAACAATGCATTCCGAGTTGGATTGAAGTAAGAACTAGTGGAAGGAAGGAGCGCCGGCCCGCTTTCCCACCGATGGGAAAATGTTGACTGGAGCTCTGCACAGAGGGCGTCTTGTGCTCCTGGTGATGTCATAGACCTGACCTGCTTCTTCCTCACAATAGGCCAGGTATCATTAACCGCCCAAACACAATAGCCATTCAACTGGGTTTCTTTTACTTCTGCAGCTTGATGGAACAATGATATTTTTTGTATCTGTATTCGGCAGTCAGCATTTTGCAGGAGATGTACGACATAAAAGCCGCCTTGTTATGAGCTGTATCGTGCACCAGCTTGTTTACTCCCTACACGGAATGGTTCTCGTCATGAGACGGCGCACCAGGCCGCAATATTTCTAGACGGCTTACAAAAATCCAAGCCACTATATTTTAGCTTGTACTCAAGATCTAGGGGAGATACGTTCATGCCAAAAAAGAAAGTTTTCACATTCAAGAATTAAAACCAATTGGAATTTCCCCCAATAAAGTCAACAACAATCCAGTTCAATCCCGTAGGGTTGTTGGCATCTGTTGACGGATCCAATAGTATGTTTTAAATACAAACAAAAATAAACAAAAATAATAAAAACCATACATTTTTTGGTGATCTAAACATTGAAGCTTCTCCGATTGGGCGCCCACACACCATATCCATGGACAAAAATAGCAGTAATGTGTTTTTTGTTCAGTGTCCTTTGTGTTGACATGTAAAGCTCTGGCTGTGTGTGTATGTGTGTATACGAGTGTGTGTGTGTGATTCCATGTGTATGATTCATTCCAAGGCAGTTTTAGTCTTCATAAAATATTCATTTTGGTTGTGCAGGGCCCTGTAATTGCCATCTCTCACCCTGAATTATTTATATCTTGCACAGACTGACAAAGCTTTGCCATACGGCCTCAGATGAATCAGAAACAGGGATCTCTCCTGCCAACAGCATTATTTCACAAAATATGGCACCGGCGTCATTCTCGGCTGCCTCATCTCTAAATCCACCTTCTCTTGATTTGACATTTTTCTTTACTCCTCCATTGTCTTAGTGAGGCAGAAAGGTTACCTCTTAACTCCAAGTAGCAACCTTTCTTGCTTGCATTATAGTCGCTGTGCTTGAAAGGACTAATGTGTCTTCATTGCCCTTACTTCTTCATGCCTGGTAACAAGACAGAACATGAGCCCACTTTAGTGCTATATATTATACATTAGGCATAAAATGATGCAAATAGTCTTGAAATACTCTTCAACGGACAATATAGATCACAGTGGATTGAGCTACTTGTCAAAAGCTGGAAAAAAGGGAAAAAAAAATGCTGAAGCCGGCTGGCGGGCCAATCCCACCGCCGCTGTACTATAGGCTGGTGGAATAGGTTTGGTGACATCACCGTGATGGCAGCACTTAATATCGGGCACAGTTAATTAATTGGCTAATTAGTCTGTATCATTGCCGGGGCCAGTTTAGAAAATGGTCTAACCACTCAAACACCCAAACCTTTGAGTTGTCCTATCGTGTAGCTCTTTGGAAATCATAGTATATGATATAATCGGAATGTAGCAATATCTATGGGACGTTGTATGTGGATGTCCCAACTTCCTTCAGTGGTAGATGTATGGGAAACATAAGGATTGGCAAATAGGAATTCAACACGGCCATTGTTGTAGGAGATCAGCTGCCACCAGAGGAATCGGACCTCTCTACCTCTATGTGGATGAAGTGTTGGGACGGTTTAACTTGCATCATATACCAACACCTTGTGCTGTAAGAGGGGTTATTGTGCCTTATAATGCAACTGCAATTTCTGCAAACCGTAGAGTCTGGGAATAGCATTTCTAAAAGTCCCTCCATCTAGTAGCCCAAGGCCGTGATGTTACTGTGGTTTCATTGTACAGCATAATGTATAAAGTGCATGGACCGGTTGGGGTTCACGTGTCACCTAGAATTCATCAGATTCAGTTCTCGCAGTGTAACGTGTCTTCACTCCTCCTCGTTTTGGGTTGGCCTCTCATCCATGATTCTCTATCCACGGTTTCCTAAATGCTGCTATTCACAGAATTCAGCCTTTCCAACATGTGCTTATCTTCCAACTCACCAATTTAGAGAGGCGCTGACTGGTATTTCCTCATTATGTTATTCAGATCCAAATGTTAGAGCGTCGTCCGTGTAAAAATATTTGAAGCAGCTCGAGGGGGGGGGGGGGGGGACAATGATGGTTTGTTTTCCCTTTCTGAATAATGATTCAGCTATTTTGTTCCAAAAAAAAAAAAAGTTTAGATTTGATAAAGGTCCCAAATGTTTATTTTTTTCAGAATGAAATTTGTGATATTTTAGTAACGGTGATAAATATCGTATTTATATTTTTGGTGGGATATAATTTAGTGCTGTAGTTTTCCCACATGTGGTTTTCAGGGGGAAAAAAAAAGCAGTTTATTAGGAGTTTAACACCTCGCTCTGGTATGAAGCTAAGAGAAAGGATTAATTTATGGCCCTTGGCTCATCATCAGCGCAGAGAAGTCAGCGCTGTATTGAGTCATGGAGAGGCGGCTGCACATTTTTCTTGTATTTGTTGACATTCAGGAGTAATGAAGTTAAGGCTTTGCACACATGTGCCCCTCTCATTAAGCTGCATTACCTGCATTACAACTAATAATTGCCACGGAGAGCAGTGTTCACATTAATCATTTATAATGTTTTAATAAGTTTTTAATCAGGATCTAAAAGGATCCAGAGCTTGGCTGTAGCGAGTATTGATGCCTCGCAAGTTCACGCAGATTCTCGTCTACAGTCTGCCGGCGTTGTGACTATGAAGAACCATTTTTAGAAAGGAATATTCTTCTTAGACCTTTAATTCTTTACTTGCAGTTCATAGAGACATAAAATATGGCTAGTAGGGGGCAGGGATACCATTCGACATAAGGGCTACACTGGAAGCCTTTAATTGTATGTTTTAGTGAGGGATTCTATTCCATCCAAAAAATTTTTTATCTTATTTTCCCTTTTGTTTCATTGTTATTCCTGAGTATTTATGAATAAATTGACAACTGGGTGTTACAATGATTCTTTACAAAGGGGCGTCTCCCTATACAGCCTGACAACGATAGCTCTGATAAGGAAGTGCAAGTCTGTTCACCAACGCACCCCCCCCCCCCCCACTGGTAACAACCCATTAATAATGGAGAAAGGGAACAAAGCAGAGATATTAAAAAAGAAATGGATGGATTTGGATTGTTAAATGAGGTAAACAAGTATATGGAAAAAACAGACATGTCTGGAAAGTGGATGGTTCGAGCTATCGGAAACCCCAAATCAAATGGTTACTGGTTGTAGTGGTATGGAAGGGTCAGCAACCAAAGAGAAGTGTCTTAAGTAGACTACATACCCTACAGGAATGCTCAAGAGCACGTGCCAGATCAGGCAGAACAAGTTCCGATGTTTCATACATGCCATATGTTCCAGTAGAGGGATATCGACTTAGTAAGCATAGAAGCAGACATAGAATTCAAGAATGACGGCCCACCTTCTCTGTTGAAGGACCATCAGTTGCCCAGTGTTGGACCTTATTACTCCATAGCTTGGTCCTATTAGAAGGTCCTCTGAAGGACCTTTCCAGCCCTGGCTTGGCAAAGTAAAATTTCGAAATTGAATTTGGCAAAATAGTTTTACCAGTGGCTCCTCTACAACCAAGTGGTCCTCCAAGACTGGTGGGTCATTTTTTTGACACCCTTGCTACTTAGTAGCCTATGTATAATCTCCCTAATCTCGCCATAGGCTGTCAAAAAAAGGAAAAAAAGAGAAGAGAACTCTCCCTTTTTTCCCTGGAGCTGGCAACAAGTTACTAGGGCGGCATTTGATGT
Source organism: Engystomops pustulosus (assembly GCF_040894005.1). Lineage (NCBI taxonomy): Eukaryota > Metazoa > Chordata > Amphibia > Anura > Leptodactylidae > Engystomops > Engystomops pustulosus. Next base: position 81,806,596 of record NC_092421.1, read on the forward strand.
GAGGCAAGTGATGCTGGCATTTTTCTTAAAGAAGGAACTCCGTGATCAGAGCTGGCAAATAGAGCAGAGTCCAGAGGGAGTGAGGGAGAGGTTTTAATGAGCCTCCAGTGAAAGACAAAATACAGACTGATTGACAGGGCGAGCGATCTGCTGGGGAAATAATGTCAGTTCTGCACTAGCCATTACAAACCAGGAAATGGGTAAAGAGGGAGCGCTGATGGTGGGGGCGGGGGTCTGAGAAAAAATATGGCCCCTGAAAGCCCATGTGTAAATAGTGTGCACTTCATGCTGCTTTTTCTTGTTTTCTGAGATAACCATCATGGACTTCCAGAACCAGTTCCTGAGAACCCAAACTGGGAATTGGCAGATGAAAGCAAGTGTGATGTGCAACTTTTATTTCCGTTTTTTGTAACTTTTCGATGCTTTGGAGGAAGTTGGGTGGCAACTGACCGATGCAGTGTTTGGCTTTTCTTTTTTTATAAATATTTTACATTTTTGCCATAGTCGAGTCCGTTACCCCATCACACTGGTTGTCACCTGGTTTCCTGGGAAACTGATATGACTCTGTTAATGAACAGCATCTATACCCCCATGTAGATATATGTGACCCCCCTGCCTGCACAACAAGCAATAGCGTATATTGAGCCAGGTCAAAAAAGTTATTAAATCCCATCAGATTTCTTTGGTATCGTTGTAATGAGAATCATTGCAAAAGTACAAGATCATGGTATCTATAAATGCCCCTTGACAGCAGCTGCGGAAACAGTGATGAAAAGAGAGGAGGGGGGGGAAACCATTATAAGAAGAGCAAAAGAGGTGGGAGGGGGGGGGTAAAGTGATAAGGGGACCGGTGCCTGGTTGGAGAGCTGCGGCCAGCGAGGGGTTAATTTTCTAAACCTAATAATGTTCAATAGTGAGGTATTTGTCAGGAGATAAAGAAGTGATAGAATCTGGGAAGTAGGTCCCTTGGCGATTGTAGTACAAATATTGTTAATGCGGTGTGGTTACTACAGCGGAGGAAAGTAAAATAGCTTCAGTCCTTTGGAGACAAAATCTGCTACAGTAGAGCAGGAACCATAGACAAAGGGCAGTAATTGTTGAACTGTGAGTCAAACCATGTATATGTTCAAATCCTCCTCCATCCGCATTTACATGCTGCTTATGATGAATACCGCTGGGATGGGCACATTCTAAATCCGACTATTTTCCGGTGGCAGGTCATGAAATGCGTGGGGCTCTCGCTCTCTATCCCTTTTAGACTGATTTTTTTTTCCCTCTTTTTTTTTTTGCCTTTTGTAACAGAGAAAGAGAGAAAGAAAGAAAGTGCTTACAAAGGACATCTGGTTACAGCTGTAAAATTCAATCCCCTTACACCATGCACTTTCCATGATGACGTCATGCCAATGTTACGAGTATATGAGCCCCATAACTCGAAATGTACAAGAATTTAATAAGTCTGGTGTTAAAGCAATTTGTCATGGCATATATGAAGTATAAATCAGACTAATGGAGGAGATTGTGCCCCCCCCCCCCATTTACCATACGGCATTAAAGCACGTGAACCCAGTAATAGCTAATGGCAGACATAGGGAAAAAAAGGAGAGGGCCTGACATTAAGACCCTAGCATTTTGGAAATCCAATATGTATTGACCTGTGTACTATCTCAGTGCAGAGATCTGGTGTCAGCAGTATGTAGTCTTGTATAGGAACTGCTCATTACAGGTTTTCTGAGGAAAGCGCATTGTCTCTGAAGCTCCAGGACCTGATCAGCTAGAATTGCTCAGTAATCAATACTCGGAGCGACTGATGGCCTGACTCACACACACAACACAGCTGTGGCCACCGCTCTCAATGACTTCCCAGTAATTAGGAGAGACTGCTTGGAAGCCGGAGAGTGCTCACTCTCTCCTCAATCACTGGAAAATGCTTTAAAGACTTCAATTAACCCCCTCATTGAAAAAAAAAAAAAATTCTATCCATAGTGATACATGGACCATGTATTTAGTAGCGAGGACATATACAACCACCAAATACTTTTCTCGTGTACTTGATGTCCACGTGCAAGGAATTCAGCAAACGTCTCCTTTGGAGTTGGCTCTTTCCCGAGACGTTGTCACCTGCATGCACAGGCTGTCCATAGCATTGCAGGTCAGACCCATTTTATAGAACTTATGGAAAGTTATAACTAAACTGAGATCCTATGGTCATCAAGACACCAATAATTGGTCAAACTCATTAAATTTGATGGATTAGCCAACTACGTATAACTGGCTTCCAAAAAAATCCACCATTGGTGATTATTGGGGCAGGAAGGGTTGAGCATGGGCAATTATTACTACTTATCACATGATAAGCCACCACTAGAAGTAAATTAGTGTCACCTACCCTTTACTGAATATGTCTTCAGCTATTGAAGGTGTATGTGCAGGGAAATACTACGACTCTATAATGAATGGATCCGAGACATCGCCCCTCTAGGACCAGCATCGGTTGCTCCATATTTACATAGGACATAGTTCTTACTAGAAAATATCCGAGACATCGCCCCTCTAGGACCAGCATCCATTGCTCCATATTTACATAGGACATAGTTCTTACTAGAAAATATCCGAGACATCGCCCCTCTAGGACCAGCATCCATTGCTCCATATTTACATAGGACATAGTTCTTACTAGAAAATATCCGAGACATCGCCCCTCTAGGACCAGCATCCATTGCTCCATTTTTACATAGGACATAGTTCCTACTAGAAAACCTGTTCTTATTGTATATTTACTGTTAAATTCATCCCCAACCAGTGATATGATGTTTCATGGATCATTCCAGCGTGGAGCATTCATATACATAGCTCTCGCCTTAGGTCATAGTTCAGACTACTAATAATAAGCGGCCCTTATCTTTTAATATCATTGTTATTTACAACGCTCAGCGCATACAGAACTTGAAAGGCTCTGCAGATTGTGTTGATCTTGGAGGGATTAACCACTGGGGATTATTTGTATAGTTGTACCGGCTTCCATATTATTCCATAGACGGCTTGTGCAGAACACGATAGATGCTCTTAATAAGGTGCTTAGATATATTTTGCTCTTTATAGTAGTAGAGAAAGAAGTTTGTAACATAGATAGATTGCGGTTTGTTGCTTATTTTGATGTACCATCTATGATCAGCTGTTATCGTAGGGCAAACATAATAAGTATCTGATCAAAGTGCGGCTCGGATCACAAGAAAAAGGGGTAATTTTACCTCCAATAACATTTAGCCTCTAAAGGGATGAAGAAGAGAGCCAAATACAACTTATCGAAAATTCTCACTTACAGTTGCTTATGGAACAGTTTATGACCAAGTTGTCAGAGGGTCAGAGGGTTCAAGATAGGACAAGGTATCTTTATAAATGGAAGATCCTGATTCTTACAATCATCATTGGATGCCTTGTCCTATCTTACATTCTTGTTGGATATATGTATCTGATGATTGATGATGATTGCAGTCTCTACCTCCGATATCTTTATATAAACTTGTAACTGTTTTGCAGAAGGTGTGGCCTGTTGTAACCAATGATAAAACTGCTTTAAAGTTTGGCCCCAAAACTTTCTCTTTAAATTAGGTTGATGGTGATAGTTCTGGTTTTGGTCTTTGTAACTTGCGGTAATTTTAGATTGCTAGCTGGGAGCTAATAAACCAATCTGCATCGGCGTCCTCCTGCCACTTTGTTGCATATCCAACTATTTTTCTTTTTGGGGCCACAGGGAAAAAAAATGATTATTCCCTGATTAGTGGCTAAGGTTAGATGAGAATAAGCAGTAAAGCGGCGAGGATGACTTGTATTAATTGGCCGACACTTGCTTCCCAGATAATTCTATCAGCAAGTTGGCCACTTGGTAAACTTGCAGTCTTTGATAAAGAGCTGATAAGACCTTTTGTTACATAAAAACATGAGGGACCGAGGCTGTGTCAAGTAAAATGCATCTCATCAGCTTTTCTCTGACATCCCAAATTCATTCCTTATGTAATTGATAATGGCCTCAGCCAATTATTTCACACATTACAATACACAGAGGTCCCTTTTACAGGTTTTGCAGTGCTGTAATTAGCTATGCTAATATCTCCTTTATTGGTCTTAATATTGCTCAACACCTTTTGCCATCCTGGAACCCACAAGAGCCCCATGGCCTGTCAGGATGGCTGATTATTGAGAAGGATAGCTTTAATCAAACATAATTGCAGTTAATTTTTTCTCTCCTGCTCTCTGTTGCCAGCGTCTAATGCCACGGACTCCTTGATATTCCATTAAATTACAATTAAACAGCCTCCTTTGTTTCTGATTGTCCTAAACAACACCACAAACTTCTGTAGCCGTTTAGAAGAGAGCTGTTTGGTCGTAATTGCTTCCTCGCTCACAAAGGGCCAATTTACACAATACCCATGTAGAATATAAACAGCTCATAATCTAATGGATATTACACTGGAGCCTAACACTACAATTAAAATGATTTTCATCAGATAGGGGAAGCTTGGGATAATCAGCTTCATAAAAGTAAATATAAATGAACTAATTCATGGCTTAAATACACAGACACCGGACGGCCTCTGAATGGAGGTTGGGTGGCCTAGAGCCACCCAAGGATACTGGCATCCGGGGGCAGTTCACATTTCCCTACAGATGGGATGGCCGTTCCTGTGGCAGCGTTATGTTCAACTTTCTCATCAGATTATAGAAAGTTGATGACCTGAATTAGGGGGTAACTTATGGGGTAAAATATTTCATAACCCATCTGGTTCCCTTTGTGCTATCTAAGGTGACCAATAGTGGGGCGACATTGGAGCTTTAAGACATCCCTCTGACATTATTATAGGAGAACCTACAATAGAGTCGGCTCCAACTGTATCAATATGTACAACTTTGGATTATATAACAATCCTGGTCTAAAGGCAAGAACCTTTTTCAGCGACTTTCAGGTGACTTCCCTATGTGTGTACCGTGGACTCTGAAAATACACCAATAACAGATGTTGCAGAATAGCTTTTCCTTACCACTCCCACATACAAATGGGTGTCTAGTTTAGAGGAGTAAGTATGTGTTGTCAATGCAGTAAGGAGTGTAGGTCACCATCAGGCACCTCTGGTGATGGCTTATTTGATTGGCCTATAAAATTACACGTTTCCATTGATATCTATAGGAGGAACCATTGCAAGTCCATCATACAAATATGATCGTCAAATAACCCTACTGAAATGTGAGGGTTTGGCTGACTTTTGTATGTATGGGTTCCTTTACTGTATTTTCATACCATTCCCCGCTGTATTGGAATGACTTATTGGAAGGTCTTATTCTATTGTAGACCATTAGTCCATTGTGGGGTTGGCAAAAGAGATGCGGTCAACCTGTCCATCAGAGGCGTCAGAATCTCTTGCCTAAGGGGCTGTTTTACATATCCTACTTGCATTGAGTAGTTAAGTTGACAGAGCTTTGGTTCAGACCTCATAGTGCTGGGCATGCTATACCGATGCTACACCATTATCCCAACGTGATATTACAACAAGAACAAGATCCACTAAGTGTCTATTAAATGCGGCGCTCGCTCTTTTTCATAAACATGGCTCCGAGGCAGAGGTGCCTTCTCTCAGGGAATTAAAAGACGCATGCCCCAACTTGCCGTTTTATTATTAGTGGCATCTGCTTCTCCGATTACCAGCTTCATACAGTCTGTTAAGGGGACCAATTTCTACATGTAAACAAAGGCGCTTGGTCTGTGATAGGTGAGGCGAGGTCTGCGCCGCTCCAAGGTGTTTGGTTCTATGGAGCTGAAAATGAATATTTTGCTAATTGGATTTAGAAAAAATGGAAAGAATAGGATAAAAGATCTAAAGATCTAATCTAAATATAACCACTACATACATTCATTCACTTACAGAAAACAACCGATACATACATTCACATTTAGAATAAAACTGATACATAGATTCACCTATAGAATATAACTGCTACATATATACATGTGCACATGGACAAGGGCATACAGGCACACATTAATGTATTCATACACTCACACACCTACAATAAAAAGCTTCATTTGTTTATAGAGACCCATAGATACACATATAGAAACACAGGTACATACACATCTTTACAGTATACAAACCCTGATACACTACACACACTTAGTACATGTATCACAAGAACACAGTACATGTCTCATTCTCACTATTGTATCGTTGACTAGTGACGTCTCCACTTGGATTTGGTCTTACCTTCTGTCGAGTCCCAGAGACGCGACCAATAAAGGCCGTATTTCAAGCCTGATTTATTCTACCTACTGTGAACGATTATGACTCTTTAGGGAAATATAGAAGGGTCAGGGAATTAGTGTACATAATGGTCATTCTGATAATAGGCCAACAGATGCGAGTGCAAACATACTGTACGCAATTACGCGGAATGCACTAATGACCGGCTGGAATCTGTATCGCTTGCGCCTCAATGGAGTAACCAATCCATGTTCAGGACTAATATAGAGTTTATTGGTGCTAGAGCCAAAGATTTTCTGACACAGGTTTTTTTTTTTCCCTTCCTCTCCCGCTCATAACAAGAGCATTAAATCCTTTGTGTACCGGGGTCTGGGAAAGAGATATGTAAAGGCGGTTGTCAGATATTTTCTAAGAAAAAGCCAATTAAAGGGTAATAGAGCAAAGGATGAGAATTACCATTTGACTTGAAAGAGTGAATCTATTCGACTCCTGTCTCATGCTCCAACAATGGAATTACCACTCAATGAATAAGCATGTATTAAGCGGGTTTTACAATTAACTATTCTATTGCCACGGGGTCTTATCGTGATTAAATAAAATGGCTCACTGGCGTATTGCAGAACAGAATACATCACATGAGAGCAAATTAACAAAGAACTTGGGCCCGATGAACAAATAAGTCAGATGTCAATGGACTGATCGGAGCACTTGATATCCTATATAGTGGATATGTCAACCTTCAGTTGGGCACAAGCTAAGAGCTAACACTCAAATAAACCTTATGGTATTATATTTATCTGTATTCTGTCACAGGGGGAATGTCTCCAGAAAGTTGGCTGCCATGTGGTCGGCCAAGAACCGTTTAGCTCTAGTGTAATGTCCCTGTACTTGATACTTTGATTATAGGGGTTGTAATAGTAGTAATAAGGATTCATTGTTTTAGGTGTTTTACTGTATTGAGAGATTAGTTAGCAATGCCTAGGCCCAAGAATCGTCATCTCTACATCCAAGTAGTATTCAGTAACACCGAGGCCCGCGTCATATCTGCCTCTGCACACAAGCTATCTCATAATGATAGTATTATTTACTTACTCAAATTAGAATATGGCCAAGCCTAGGCCCATGTTTTATCTAATACTGTAGGGGCCCAAATGTAGGATAGAGAATAGCGACAGTGCTGTGTTAGCCTATACTTATAGAACTGACAATACATGGATGAAACCTGTGTGGTGCATCAGCCGTCTAGTATCCGAGGTCCAATATGTAGGAGAATAGGAATAAGCTGCATTCCAAGACCTTTATTCCAACAACGTGGACATCAGGTGGAACGCCAATGACTTTTGAAGATGGGCCAATTTGCGCTGCAGAGGCCCAAGTATTATCGAAGGCTGTAGAGGCCCAAGTATTATCGAAGGCTGTAGAGGCCCAAGTATTATCGAAGGCTGTAGAGGCAAAAGTATTATCGAACGCTGCAGAGGCCCAAGTTTTCTCTAACGCTGCAGAGGCCCAAGTTTTCTCGAATGCTGCAGAGGCCCAAGTTTTCCCGAACGCTGCAGAGGCCCAAGTTTTCTCTAACGCTGCAGAGGCCCAAGTTTTCTCTAACGCTGCAGAGGCCCAAGTTTTCTCTAACGCTGCAGAGGCCCAAGTTTTCTCTAACGCTGCAGAGGCCCAAGTTTTCTCTAACGCTGCAGAGGCCCAAGTTTTCTCTAACGCTGCAGAGGCCCAAGTTTTCTTTAATGCTGCAGAGGCACTTAGGTCTTGGTGATTCCTGAGTCCTAAGTGATGTCTTGTAAAATGTAGGCCTAAGTAATACCTTAGCCTAACTTATATCTAGTAATACCTGGGCCTATTTAGTATCTAGTCTACGTACATATGATATCCAATAGTGCCTTGTTATTATGTTATGGTAGAAATTAGTAACACATAAAATAAAGCCTAGGCACAAGTGATAGCCTCTAATGCCTAAGGATTAGTAAGTCCCAGGAACATCAGGTGATGCCTTAGTTTATATAGTATTTAGTGGTTCCTAGGCCCATGTAGTATCTAGGAAATCGTGATAATATGTATATTTAGTGGTTCCTAGGCCCATTTAGTATCTAGGAAATCGTGATAATATGTACAGTATATTTAGTTGTTCCTAGGCCCATGGAGTATCTAGGAAATCGTGATAATATGTATATTTAGTGGTTCCTAGGCCCATGGAGTATCTAGGAAATCGTGATAATATGTATATTTAGTGGTTTTTAGGCCCATGTAGTAAAGCACAGGCTTAAGTTATATACAATAAGGCCAGTAGAATCCAGTAATGTCTCAGCCCAAGGAATACCTAGTAACGCCAGCTCCAAGTGATATGTAGTAACACCTCAGCCATATTATGAAATCCAACATACGGATAAAGCTTCATTTCCATTCTTTATGACTTTCTCTAATTAGAGAAGATCATGGAGCTGTTTATGAGAGGAGTCTATCTTCACAATGGCTTGTCTAAGGTGTATAAACCGATTATAAAAGGGTGAATTACGGCTGCAGGCCTCGTGTACAGAGAGGTTTATGTCACTTATAAGTGGTTTAAAATGCTTGCAGATTTTTTTCTCCCTTCTAAGAGTCCTGATTTAATCGCATAGGCACCGTGGCTTGTTCCATGCATAAGGCAGGGGCTTAAGAGCAGACACATTTGCAGAGGAACCGCTTTTACTAGCTTCTCGGAGACATGACATTTGTTCAGCAGATTAGCCAGGTTGTAATGTGTGGCATAATTGCACTGTGCGGATGTCCCAGAAGTGAAAACCTAATTGCTTGACAGGACTATAACTTTGAGGCACGTTCTCACCTTGTTAGGTCCTTTTTTCTGATGAAGTCTGGCCGCAGGTGTGCCTAATTTACCTCGCAACAGAACGTGCGCTGCGTAATTGCAGGGTAGTAGTTAGGAGAAATTGGTGGGTGGAATATCAAGTGACTTACTGTACGCTGATGGCATATGGGTGTTTTTGTGCCATTGTTAGGGCAGATGAGCAGAGGGTTCGCTTTGTGATTTATCGCTCTGGAAATTTACAATAAATAAGAGCGAACAAAAACCGTGTACCGCTAGTTATTCGAATGCAATGCATATTTTTTATGTGTTTTTTTTTTTTAATTTTTAGTTGTGCGAATTTATATTATAGATTGTGATATGTAGTCCCTTTGATTGAAGGAGGTTTTTTTTAATACTCTTGTTTACTGTATATGTCATTGTCATAGAAAGGGAGGAGAAAAAAATGTTCTAACAATAACGTCCCCTGTCCATTGGCTGTATCGTGTATTTCAGCTTTTAGGGTCTTTAGGACCCAGGCAAGTTTGTTTCGACAAAATTACGAAGTATGTTGGTTGGATTTACGGCTGGAAACCTAGAACAGCTGAACTAAAGATAGCATATCTGTTCAGTTCAGCTGCACTGGGTTTAAGGCGATAAATCTGGACGAAATTGTACCCAATTTTGCCTTAGAAAACTTGTTGACGCACAATGATCTTTTCTCGAATGGGGTGAGTTGCAGTACCCAACACAGACTCCGACCCTCCCTTTTCAACCCAATGACGTAATACAATGTAAAGTCTAAAGTTGTGTCACAACCCCCATCGTCCAAGGGCCATTTGTTAGGTAGAGGATTGTATCAAGGTGATCACATCTTAATTGTCATTGACCTTCATCTTTGTCCATTGTGTTTACAGTATATTAAAATCTTCCCTCTTTCTTTCTTTCTTTTCCTTAGATTCTTCCTAAAGTTTTTCCTCAAGTGTAATCAGAACTGCCTGAAGAATGCAGGGAATCCAAGAGACATGCGACGATTCCAGGTACTCTGATGGACACAGCCCGGCACTGTCATTTCATGACAACATCCAGTAAAATGTCACTAAGATGGCAGACCGGTCCTTAGAGGACTTCGACCTGAACTATCTGCAACCTAAAAAGACACCAATTGTCCACTATTATGGTTCCATCCGTCTTATATCCAGTAGAATTTAAAATCGTGCAGAACTTAGGCACAAAATTGGTTGTGGATCTCATAACATTGGTCAGAACCTTGTTGGTTCATAAAAGATATATAATAACATAATATCCAACCTAAAAAAGATTTGAATGTAGTATGTGGTTAAAAGTGGCCATACACACTAGAACAGTGGTTCTCAACCTTTGTAATGCTGTGACCCCGCAATACAGTTACTCATGTTGCTGTGACCCCAAACACAGTAGTAAAAAGTAAAAACACAATAAAATCGTGGATCCGAAGGCTTTAGGCGACCCCTATGTTTTGGTCGTTCGACCCCTGCTGGGGTCACGATCCACAGGTTGAGAACCACTGCACTAGAAGAACGTCAGCCAAATCTGATTGTTAGGGAAGAAGTATAAGGTATGTGTGATGTCAACCTTCCCAATAGTTTGCAGTCAAGGGAGATAAGCCACCACCAGAGGTATCTCAGAGGCATTCGTATTGAGATCACATCCATGTGTATGGAATGATTGGGAGGAATATTGGCCAAACAAGGGCTTAACCGACATCTACCTAAAGTGTGAAGCTTAGGCCTCCTAAGTTTTATTTATCTCTATACATCAATGGTGTGAAAATACATATATCTACAAGTTGGACCATTGCGATGGAATCAAACCCCTTTCCAGGAATTTCTCAAGCTGTGTTAAATTATGGAGTGTCCACCGGTTATTGTGTTTTAATGGTTAGGTTTGCCTCAAGTGTTCCTTGTCAGGTTCACAAAAGAATAGAGGGTCTACTCAAGTAATGCACCTGTATATTCCTCTCAGAGATCATTAAGATCATTTAAGAAGATTAGCTTCTATAGTGAATTAGGACCACTTAAAAGCTTGTTAGCATGGAAGTCAACCTGAAAGACTGAATAGTCTATTGACAATAAACAAAGGCCGGCGATGTCGAGCTGTCAAGTGGACCAAGAATCCTTTGCTTGCTATAAGTCGTCAACTGAATGAACCATGGCAGGGCCACAATATTCTCTATTACTCACTGTTATAGTATATTCAGCCTGAAGTCCTGTTAAGCTTAGCCTCGCCATAAACTCTCGATAAACATTGGCCAAATGCTCCACCTAGTGACCCTTTATACATTCTTGCTCAATTTGGGTGAAAATTGGGCAAAGACACCTCTGAGGGCTTACCTTCCATGAATACAAAAAAGAACAGTCAACTTGAACTCGAACAGCCCGAATCCCCTCCGCCCAAGAAAATCAAGCCAATCCTATAAATGTAAGTTGGCCGGCCCGGTGAAAAAATCAGTTGATTTGCCTTAATTATGTGTGTATGTCCCATGTTAGACCAAAAATATATCACTGGTACAACTATGATCTAGTTTATAGTGTGACTTTAGTTAGAGCTGTTTACATAGAGCCTAAAATCTGATAATCCCAATAGGGGTCAAACACCATAAAAGTGGTTCCATTTTGAATTTGCCATTGTTTCCCCATCAAAAATAAATTGCATGAGTATTAATATTTTTTCTAGGCCCATCCAGGTAGAACAGGGTTACCATTAATATGACATTGAATATAATCTATGAAAAGTGACCTCTGGCACGGAGAAAAATAGTGTTTACTCATAGCAGTTACTGCTATAAATCACATTTATTGTGCCCATCATGTATGGAGACATCTGTTTTATGTTCTAGGTTTTATTCCCTGTCCGTATTCATATATCTTACAGTTAGGAATTTTTTTTTTTCAATTTTTTTTTTTTAAAACCCTATTCTTCACAACACTTCAGTGTGTCTCCATTTCTCATGGTTCTCAGCTTCAAGTGCCATTGGTAATATTGATCCATGGGAGCTGAGCAGAAGGTCAAGCCTGGGATGACTAAAAGTCTCCTCTTTGTCTTCCTGATAACTGCGAGGAGCATCACTCAAAGCCGATTCTGTGGTCAATGCTGGGACTACCGGTTACCAAATGACAACACTAGATCCTTCCAGCTCATTTTCCTTGCCTTAATTTCCAATTGCATTAGAGAAGCCAGCATAGCATAATGCCTCTCAAACCTATATTTAGCATCTGTGCGTCTGTATTACCGAGGCACCAACCCCATAGAGTTAATATAGAACAAACGCCTCTTTTTTTTCCCACTGAACTGTTATTTTCCCTTGGTGACTGACCTATATATAAATTGACACAGCAAAGACAGTCATGTTTTTTTTCGCTGCCCGTGTGTTTCGTACAGTGTGGAGGAGGACTGAAACGCGCTGTGCACTTTAGTATAGAAAGCAGGACTCTGTATTTTGTACAGCATGTAATTCACTATAGCAACGAGGCACAGAGTCTCCTGACCTCTCTCAAATCTTCAGCTCCACTTACAAGGCTCGTTTCATTTTTTTTAATTTTATTTAATTGTTTTTACTTTTAATTAGGTGCTTCTTCCAGACAAAAACCATAAAAAATATTTTTTTTTTACAATTTATTTCCTCCTTAATTTGCCCTTGTCAAAAATTAAGCGACTGTGGAGTCCGATCAGACGACGCATTTTGTAAGCTTTGTAAAGTCTGCGTCTACAGTGTTGAGTTGTGCTGGCCATAGATGCCATTCAGGCTGTGGATGATGATAATTCATTCCTGCAATATGGCACCAAATCACATGGCAGAGGAAAAGGCCACTAGATGGTTAAAAAATATATACCTAAAATATATTTGAAAAAAAAAACAAACATGGTGGAATGGGTGCTGCCGGGGCACAGGGGCAGGGCAGGAAAGCCCTGCACTGCCCAATCCACCGCCAGACATGCCCCCTTCACACTTATGGGGCACAAGGGGGAAATAGTCACAATTACTGGTGTACAACAGCTGATAAATGCCCCTTCACCCCCAGTAGATATTGGAATTAAAACCTTAGGCTTCCGATTGATGGCAATGACATTCCTTAATATGGTGACATGTAGAGGTAGTAGTATTTCTGCACTTTCCATGGTAAAGACATTGTAGACTAGACCGCCATGTACAATATGTAATAGCACATGATATCCTATAAAAACCCGTTATCTTTGTTCCCTGCCACACTTGCCTGAGTGAGAGTGCACCACATATGGCTCACTCACCAGTCCATATGGCTCTCTCCAGATCTCGTCCCCCCCCCCCCCCCCCGACAAGGGAATCTTTAATGACGGCTTTTCTGTGGTGCTAATGAAAACATAAGATAAATGACACCTATTAGTAAAGGGATCTTCACACAATTGGACCTTTATTTACTTCACACATTTTAGTCCTTTACCAACATTGCAGAAGGCAAAAAAAAAAGAAAGAAACAATGAGATCACTTACTGGAATGAATTCTACGACTTGTACCCAATACTGATCACCAGGCCACACTGGGAAAAGATAATCTCATTTGAAGGCTATTAGGGTCTAATTACTAGGGGTCGATGGATGATGGGCCCTCAGAATAAATTTTATCTGGTGGGTCCAGTTACTCTAGTACGACACTGGTTCAACATTATGCACCACCACCATCAGCTGTTTGCAGAAAGCATAAGGATGAAAACGCCAATGTCTTCATAGTTTCCCAAGCACAGCGCTATCCATTTTATAGTGGCTGTTTTTGGTCTTGCAGCTCTACTCCATTCACTTGCTGAGAATGTAATGAATGGCAGTGATGTCATTGACCCCTTTAAGCAGCTGATCGGTTGGGAATCTGGGGGTCAAATTCTGCTAATATACAATATATCAGATATCGGAACTTTAAGGTTGAATATTGAAATTCCGGAAACCCCTTTGTTGATCTAATTTAATATGTCAATCAAAAATTTGTCTCCTCCGTACCCTCAGCACCCATGGGCGTTGAAAAACATTCAGGAACTTCTACACTTGGATGTATTTTTGGTCCATTTCTCTAAGTGGTTTAATATATTTCACGCCAAGAGCAACGTTTAGTTTATAGCAAGAAATCTCCACGTAGACGTCTAATCTTATACATCCACTGATAATATTGTATTTTGACTATGATGTGACGGTTTAATTTAGACAATCTGAAACCTGAACCATTGTCATCATTCCAGAGTTCTCATATTAACCTGCACTTGTTGTTATCTGAGACCCCAAAGACCCTTCTGGAATTATGTCAACATGTGGAGCCATCTGCAGGCCTATAAGATATGTAATTCCCAGCCGGGTCTGATCCCGGTCATAGAACCATTTCCAGGATATATTGTTACACGAGGCCGGTCTAGGTGTTATTGGTTAACAAGGTTGTGATGTGTAAGTACACTCCTGCCTTAAGTTGTTCTGCTGTGAAGCAGCTGGAGCATAAGAGGGCCCTATCCATCATTTCTTCTATGGCCGCACTCTGAACCTGAGCGGCGAGAATAGGACTCTTTCAGCCTAATATAAAGAAGGAAATTCCGTTGACATACCAGGGTCAATCACCATCCAAATGAACTTGAGAATGGAGACTTTTCATGGGATGAAAACACTTTCACTATTCATTTTCCATTCACCCTTTTCATATGCAAAAACATCATTATTGCCTGGTAAATGTAATCAGAGAATTGACAGATGTCCTCAGCCTAATAGAAAGGCTTCAGGTTCAGTTTTTGATGGGTAAAAATGTTTTGATTTGTAACAGGATTTTTTTTGCCCTTGCATAAGTTATTGAATGCCTCCGCAGATATGAGCCTCGTTAGGAGAATATCCGACTAGAACAATATTGTTCATTTTAAGAAAATTAAATGATAGAATAATTTGCTGGGGAATTTGGTTTAGCATTCGGAAGTCTTATAGGAAGAGAACCATCTATGGTCCCTGGTGGTGGAACCCTTATGTATGGTATGCTATGGAAGGAAACAAAATGGGACCACCACCAATTTTCTAGTTTTTTTGCCCCACCACAAGTTCTGATGAAGGGTATAATGATCTGGTGGTTGTCACCAAGTCATGACACTTCCATGGCCTACCAGCTTGCTTGCTCTGTGGATCCATCTGAACAGAAGGATCCGGCAACCGGAAATAATAGGTATGATAACTGGGCCTCTCTATCTCATGGCCCCGAAGCAGCACCTTGCCCTGTCCCTACCATGTGGTCCGCCAATCTGTCCCATTATGTTGCGGGGGAAACCAGAGATATACTTTGATTACTCAATCAACTAACCTGGTAACTGGGATCTTTTTTGTATGGACCCAAAAGTAGGTTCTTTCTTTCTCCCTCCCATTTAGTTGAGGAAGGACCCCACAGACGTAATGACATCAACCCAATCCCCCTACTAGTCATAGTTGGAATATTTGTGGCATGTGTGGCCTACTGTCAGACCACAAATTAAAGCTAGTCAAATAATTTAAAGCCACATTATAGCTTCAGGATGCAACACGCTTAAATTATATCCCAGCCATAGGAATTAGTATTAAAATTTTTTACAAATTTTTGCTTTAGCCTCTACCTTCAGTAGATTAGCCGTACGGATTTGATACTTTGTCTGTTTAGCTAATTCGAATTCTGTATTTTTTTTCTCTCTCTATTTTTCAGGTCGTTGTATCCACAACAGTCAATGTGGATGGCCACGTGTTGGCCGTCTCGGACAACATGTTTGTCCACAACAATTCCAAACATGGAAGGCGGGCCCGCCGCCTTGACCCCTCAGAAGGTACGGCTCCTTCTTATCTGGAAAATGGTAGGCACACATTTACATGTCCTTTTTTTCTTTTTGCAATGCATTTTTTTTTATACATCAAACTTTATTTTGACTACACAACGTTGCATCTATTTTTCCACCTCATTGATCAGCAGACGGTCGGAGAGATCACCCTTTTTTAGCACGACGGAGATCCAACTTGGGAAAGGAATCCGACATTTTCTAACAATCATTTTAATCCATTTTCCTTTCAGCTCCAATAATTTACAACCAGTTTTTACCATTTTACCTCCAAACATTTATTTTTTTTTAAGCATTTTTTTTTTTTTCATGGTTTGGCTTCAGCTTTTTTTTTGCAGTTTGATTTCATTTGGTATTATTTTTGTTGCTGGTCACGGACATGAGGTACATTCCTAAGTTCATGAGAGAATTTGTAAAAGGGTTTGGAAACATGTTACCAAATCTCGAAGGAATTTACTATGAGGTCAACTTCCTGTCACTGGGTCCTGCAGAAATGCGATGCAAAATGAACTTGTGCATGTTTAATAAACTGATGCATGACAATAACATTTATATCATGGCTGAACTGCATATTACATGGCATATTACACTGATACGATACAAAAGATACGAGGTAGAAGATGACGGAGCTTCAATGGCAAAGTGTAACTTGGTGATTTAGATATCAAAATAAGAGCGCGATTTACAATCTGCTCAATCGGCTCAAAAATAAACTAATTTGTTTTTCTGCAATAATGACTAAGGTAAAAGAGAACAAAATATAATAATTAGAGGTTGCCCTGAGCCCAGGAGTCATTATAGCGTATGACGTATTGTTTATCCCTTTCATATGTACTGAAGATAGGTGTATGTTTTGCCTAGCAACCAGCACTAATGAGGTTCACAATTAAGAAGGTTGGATCCTCTCTCCTAGTCGTTTTCTTCCCCAGGGAGACAGAACTGGCAACATTATAGGTTCAAGTTAGCAAGCTCAGCCCTGTGGTGCTAGGTTTTGGTAGAGGTCCAAGCTCGTCCTCCTCTCTAATGAGCTATTATGATGTTAGCAAAACACAAGTATTTATTTTTGTAAGCTGCAAAAAAAAAACAACTATCTGACTGTAAGCAGAAATTGATTTGTGTTTTGTAAAATAAAGAGACTCTCTATTGTTTGGCAAGCAAAAAAATTGTACCGTCACGGGGGCAGTGTTCACCATCGCTGTAAAGATCTTTGCACAGAACAATAGGCTGAAACGGGCAAAAAAAAAAAAAAACGTTAGTGGTCTTAGAGTAAAGAAAAAATTTGAACAAAAATTTATAAAAAAATTGCTAAAAAATGAAAAATAACTCAGCATTCTGTTTTAAGAATTGGAAAAAATTAATGGAAATACAGTTAAAAAAATTTATAAAAATGGTTCTGGAGATTGCCAGGTGTGCTAGCATATAAGCATGCTAAATACATTATTAATAATATGTACCTGCATGCATCGTCCCCCTGCTAACACCTCATTATCCAATAATCTAATGTTCACCAGCAGCAGATCCACACTCAACCAAGACCATTTCCAAGTAAACTAATTCCCCCTGCTGTTCCAATGGACGTCTGCCATGGAATATCTTCTGTCCTCGAGAAGCATGGCAAATTATTGCAAACGGTGGAAAGGAAACAAACGAGAAAAAAAAAAAAAAACTGAAAAAGAAAAAAAAAAATAATAAAAACCTAGAAAAAAATTTCGTATTTCACAATGTTATTATTTTTCTTGTCACTTTTTGCAGAAATCACGTACTAATAGTCTGAACCTTGAGCAACTTGTATCGCAGCACCACCCGGCCTGCAGCACAGAACTGATTTGCATGCCAAGTACTTGTAATGCAGTTAGGTTTATGCAATAATGACAACTGAATCCAGGCTGCAGGGTTTTAGTGAGTTAAAGAGAACAGATGGCCCTAAGAGAGGTAAAAGGTATAATCCTATCAGCTGGAGTATCAGCCAGCCATCTGGACATCCTAAGCACAATTACAAGACATTTTAGCAGGCAGAACAAAGAAGTCTTCATGAGGCAAGATTAGGCCTGTTTGAGTGTCTCAATATTGTGAATTCGGAAAAAGGTGACAAATTCTGTGATATTACTCCGGGGACTTGGCTGATTAATCAAAACTGCTATAATTAAGATGTTTACTAATAAAATACTTGATCCGATTGTAAAAACGACAAGAAAAAAAAAAAAAAAAGTAGAGTAGGGCAAGAGTTTACAAAAAGATTTAGAGAAAATGTGGTACAATTTTTTCGGGGAAGTCGGGAAAACGGAAGGAATAAAATAAGACAAATCTACTCCTTGTATGTAATTAACGAACATCAAATGAGGAGGCGACACCTACCGGATATCAAAGATGCTCCCTTATTAATAAGATACAACGCACGGGTAACGCTTAGGTGCCTTTCGAGTTTTAATAATATAGTTGGGGCCTTCCACACAAGAGGCTGAGACGAGATGGGATCAGGTTGTGCTGCAGAGCTCCATGTGTGTGGAGCCCTGGGATACGAAGACTTTGCGTCCCCCCCCCACCCCCCTACTCTTCTGTTTGTGTATTGTGCATGTATATCATTAGATCTCCAACACTGTCTGTGTAATTCATTTTGCTATGGTTCCCATAGAACACATGTTCCTCCTCTATATGTGCATTGAAATGTATGCAAATACAAGCAGGAGGAGGACGGCTCTCGGAATATCCCGAGCCGGCTTCTGTTTCTTTTCCCACTCTCAGGCACTAGAACTTCCTAGACAATCTGTGTTTTCAGTCCCAGCTGCCAGATAGTAACCTCTTGTGCCTGCAATAGATTTGAGGGTTTTTTTCCCTCCTTTTTTTCCTTCCTCCTACCTCCCAAGTAAATTTGTTTACTGTAATTTTTTTTTTCTCCTTTTTTTTGGAGAATTATTTGCCATAATTGGCTGTGCTGATGAAGGTCATTCCCAGTGAGGAGACTTGTCAGTCTTTAGAGATCTGATCCTTTTCAAATGCTCTCCATGCAATTAAGAAAAGCAAATGTCATTCGGAAGCCTCAGAAATGAAAATTTGTATGAACTTATTAGCATGAAGTCAACAGCGCTAGTTAAGGGCAGGTTCTCAGTGTGTGCTCTGTTCCTCTGTTGCAGAGGGATATGCACATAGAATAAGCAAATATAACCTCCATTGGTCGAACGTCAAGGCAAACAATGGAAGGTGGCATGTCGAGAGCGTTCTAAACAACAATAGCTAGCGGTGATTAGCCATGGTGTTAGTTAGGATGAGGACCAACGTTCAACCCTTGTGCCGAAGCTCCTTGCACGTGTTTGCTTTGGAGACACCTGGGCCTTGTTACTTGGCGTGAGGACCTATTATACAAAGCCTTCGAGTAACCCTTGTAAAAATGTCAAAAGCCTTCGGATAAAAGTAGATGACGATGCCATTGATTCTCGTAGAAGTAGATTTAATTTAAAGGTAACTCAATGTCCTCGAGCCTAGACCCATACCCCACGTCAACACATCCGTATAACCCACACCGAGCTTCCTTGCCGCATGCTAAGTAGACGTCAGCCAGCTTGGAGCTCTCCAGTATAGGAACGACAACAAAAAGAGCATTTATATTGTCTGGAGGACAATCAATAATACAGTACTGTCAAACCAACCCCTGCAGGTGAGATATCGAGGAGCGGAATTTACTTGTAATAGGGAAAGTGTATATCTTAGGATCTGCTCCTTTGCATGAAAGTCAGCATACAAAAGACCATCAAAGCTGGTAAAAAAGGTCTGTCAACACCGTGTAAAAGACAGGCTGATCAAAGTGAAGAACAAAGCCATTCTCACAGAGGCTGAGCAGCCTTCAGCCCCAGCCTCGGCACAGTTTTACTGGCTGCTGTGAGCCCGGAGTGACTAGTGCCGCTTGTGCTGCCTACCCCACCGGAGCATTGTAATAACTCATGCAAATGTGAAGACTCTAGAGACAAAGAGAGGTCAAGTAAATGGCCCAGGGATTCATGTCGACAAACAATATTAGATGTAAAATGTCTACCTTTGACAGAAGTATTAATATAGAGCTTTTGATTATTTTTTTTTTTTCTTCTTGTACATGAAAACTGAAAACTAGTAATTATAGAGTCGCGGAGGAAAATTAAGTTTTGAACCAAAGGCAAAGATCGCTGATGGGGAAAAAAAAAAAAAAACACCCGACCCAATTAGCTGCTTATAAAGAATCCGAATTCTGAACATTTGCTGTTCCATTTCATTCAACAAGCCTGTGATTGACTGTGCTTAGATCTGTACAGTAAAGCAGATAAATCGACATGCCACATGCACGCGGCGCTTAATCATTTGTAATAGCCATATTTGCTTTGACACGTAATTTGCCGTATTAAGCCATTTTTCTTACTCGCTGGCAATCTACTTGGCCTGTGCTTTATAAAACATGTAACAGTTTGCTTTAAATACATTTCCATGCTGATGTATGACTGCTCTTTTTCTTTATTTTATGGATGCCTTTGCGCAACAAAAAAATTTCATGCATTTGTTTTTGTTACTTTTTTTTTTTTACACTTTTTCATGGCTTGTCATTTAGCATTGAGGAATGTTCTCTGTGAAATAAACCAAAGTAACGTTTCCTTCTCTACCTTTTTTTTCTCCTTTTTTTTCCCCCTACCTCCCCCCTGTTACAACCCACCCCTTACTCTGTACAAGTAGCTACGCCATGCATAAAAGCGATCAGTCCAAGTGAAGGCTGGACCACTGGTGGAGCTACCGTCATCATTATCGGAGATAATTTCTTTGATGGTTTACAAGTGGTATTTGGAACTATGCTGGTGTGGAGCGAGGTAAGACATACCAATCAGTCGGCTTTTGAACTGTAGCGTGTCTCCACCAACAAGATGTCGATAGTCAATTGACAAGTGGTATCAAGAGGTTTAATTTCAAACTACCTTTTTATCCATGAATTCACGAGCGGAGGTTGGAGCCTGGACACACAGCTGAGCATCGTCTAGGCCCCCTAGTGGAACGCTACGACAAGTCTTTGAGCACAATTGACCAATTAGTGTTAAAAATTACTAGGAGCCGGCATTGGTGTTGCCATATGGAGGCAATTTTCATATGAATCATGCCCTGTGGCCTTTCCTGCAAATCCAATTCAGGGACAACTTGACGACTTTTTTTTTTCTTTAACTCCCACCCGCAGAAAATCTTTAGCTCAGTGGGGTCTGCAGTCAGTCCGTTTATTTGTAATGATGTAAATATATATATATATATACAAATGTTGAATAAAAATTGTGGTTTGAAACGCGTCGGAATATGGCAGCGCTTAATAAAGTTATGGATTTATAGAACATATAGAACAATGTAACACATTGTTTTATTCGTCAGATCAGCGCTTATGAATATATATATTTAATATAGTACAAACAATTGTATAAGACTTTCTTGTTTTTTTTTTTTTTTTAAGACTATTTTTCTTTTATTCTTTCTTATCCTTAGCTGATTACACCCCATGCCATCAGAGTCCAGACTCCACCCAGACACATTCCCGGCGTTGTCGAAGTCACACTTTCCTACAAATCCAAGCAATTCTGTAAAGGCGCACCAGGAAGATTTGTTTATACCGGTAAGTTCCCATATTATTTCTATGAAACATGATAAAATAAATCTCTATTGACTGCTACTAATAGTTTTCATGCTGGGGCTGCGACCTCTCGAGTTTTCAGCTCCAGAATATGACGTGGTGTTTTTCTTTAAATAGGGGAGGGATGTTGTATTGTGAGCATCTGGTTCCTATCACGGTATATTGTGTTCTCAGCCAGAGTAACATTTAACCTTCTCAGTATGAGATGTACCATAGGGCAACAAGGCCTCCAGATAATGAAAGGGGAGAGCGGTGTGATAACCAGGCGCTTTATAAAGTACTTAAATCTGAAGTGCTCAGTAAATAGAGGGAGAATAAGGTCCTCTTTATTTTTCGAGGTCCTTACAGTAACAAATACTGACGGCACAGTTTCTCATTATGCTAAGAAAGGACAAACCCCAGACTATCCGTTCTGTAGAGCCTGCTCCTTTCAACAATTATAAAGATACAATTACCTTGGGAGAATGTGGCAGCTCAGTTGATTAGCACGGTGAATTAAAAGAGTGAGTCACAAATGACATGTCCAGCTATTTTCTACAGGTCCTTTGTATTCCCAGTGCACCTCACCCCGTTGTAAGAAGGTCAAAAATTAGAGCGAGAGATAACAGTTTCCAAGCAGCTTGCACTTAAGAAAAGAATTAACAATCATTCTGTATGTAATGGCCAGTTAATAGTATATTGCCTTCTAGATTGAAGCGAATAAGTGGCGATAAACCGGTGCTAAGTAACATCGGATCAGTCGGCTCTTTTACTAATCATGTTGCGGGGTGGGGTGAAATAATTTATTTCTTATTTAAGATGGAATAGTTTTATTTATCATGTAGCAAAGCTTAGTTAACATGTAGAATTGGATGGGTGGTTCTGTATTGTGTATCTTGGAGAAGTGGCCTACCGGATGTGGCTTGATATGATATCATTACGGGTAAATTGGAGCAGATCTGTAAAAATTCTGATCATTGATTATGTACCATCTGATTTGTTTGTATATTAATATTATGATTTAAGAAATAAGTGTTTGGTTCCATATTGAGTACTGTGTTTCACATTATGTAAAGCTTATATACAAGATCCACCCAATTGCCAGTCCCAAGCCGGGGGGGTGTTGCTAGAAAGTAAAGGGCTCCATGACAAAGTTTTGAAAGTCATCCCCTAAGTCTGGCATAGGCTGTCCTAAATGGAGATATATTACCTTTCCTCTTTCCAGCCTTCTCTTGTCAACAGGACCCAGTTCACAAGGTTCAGAATAACCAGACGTTGACCAATGTCAAGGCCCCGATGGACTGGTCTTTGGTTCCTAGTTGCAATCCCTGTAGTTACACCAGTGTCCTAAACTTGAAAAGACGCAGGGACATTAAGAACCTCTGTCTCCATACATTTTAGTAATTGAACACTCCTTCAGCATTCAGTGTTTGTGTTATAGTAGGGTGTCTCATATACTCCTGGGGTATTAAGGCTCTGAACACCTACGAGGTTGCATGAAGCTATGGTATAGTTCTCTAGAAAACCATTTACTCAACATATAACAATGATGGCAATTTGGGGTTCTCCCAGTTTACAATAAGGCCAATGTTGCTACTTTAGAACCTAAAAGCTCTGACACAGCATCCACATGAGTGAGAAAGTATAGAAAAGCAAAGCCAAGCAGCAGCACATTCATAATCTCATGGAATCTCCTTTCATTAATTAACTTGTACCAACTTTTCTCATACACTTGTAGGTAGGTCTCCTCCAATACAAACACAACACTACGCTCTATCATGTAGAGTATTTATAACGTGTAGGCGGCCTCCAGGATGAAGCTTGGCCGGACACATTGTTCTTCTAAAGCTGTAAATCCCACAATGGGTGTGTAGGTGCCCAGTTTGCTGTGAATTAAGACCCTTAATATACTGGTTACATTGTATCACTGTAGAACCTAACAATGGACAAAACTGTGATTCCGAGGGAGGAACAAGGTTCTCTGCTCCTCGCGTCACATTATTATCTGTCTTGAACGAATAACTTGTTCTTTGGGTCAGGAAGTAAGAGTTCTCCTTTTGGAGACTTTGCCAATTAAGGCCGCCTTGTAGGTGTGTAGAGAATTATAGCCATTGATGCCCTACCGGGGGATTCTGGGAAATATGCAAATACATTTTCCAGAATGGGACAAGGAAAACTATGCATCTTTTTGCTAGCTCCATTAACGTCAAGCATGACCTTCAAGAAGCCTAATGACATGATATGGGATTAAAGCCAAACCAGAATATCTGTTCCAGAAGGAACAGATTCCAAGTTTTAGACAGCACCTCTCCGACATGGTTGCATTCTTTAGCTGCTCTTGTGATCAGTTCTTCAACTTAAGTTCTATTCCAAGTTCTTGTGACAGAGTCACAGAGTCTATTTTTTGGAAAGCTGGGTGACATTCAATATGGCTGCCGTCCAACTTTTCCATATTTTCTGACCTAGGCATACTTCCACAGCTTGTCTGACCCACCACTGAGCGTGCAGGTAAAGCCCTGTGACCATAATTCTGGGCGTTTTTGTTCCATACAGCTTTCCTGGATAGATTTCTAAGAAAGTTTTTAGAATGTTTGGAGAGAAGTTATTTATTTTGCAGTGCAGGGTCCTCGATATTCCCTGCACATTGCTTACTTTTCACTTTCCATAATGACTCCTTTGGTAACATATGTCTTTGATTTCTGGCCTGCAAGACACGACACGGTTTATCTCCTATTCCACTTGAGAAACATGAGAAGTGGCCACTTTAATGATCTTTTGTGTGCATTCAAATGCGATTCTATCACTGACACCGCCACACAGTTTGCAGTCAATAGTCCTTCCCATCACCGGCAAGACAAACTAGCTGTCTCATAGGTCAGCGCACTTTAAACAAATAACTTGTATTCGCCGAGCAAATGACTGCTAATTACCTCCCACAAATCATGCGATTTTTATTCTATCATAATTCACAGCTACTTCATTTGTTCGGATCACACTTACTGCGCGCTGTGAATCCTGCAGACCGTAGCTCCAGCAGAATAGTCGGACGGGTTCTGGGGGTGAATTGGGGTTTATAAAATAAACACAGAGCAAATATTATTACAAATAGTGTGAAATTGTGGCCTCTTACATTAGTTTAACATTTAAAAAATCTTAAGGTTTAGAGCCAATGAACCACTGGAAAAAACATGACGTTTACCCACATGACTATTGCAGACGATCACTAGCCTGGTCACATGACACGCCTGCTTGCATCATCAGTGCGGCCTCGGATTGGCTGTCTTGGTCTTGGTTTAATTAATATCTATATAATATTTCAGTAGTATTGACCAACGAAACATTGGGTCTCGAGCGGTGGGGAATTAAAAAATTTAGTTGAGTTTTTGTAGCTATATTAATATCTTGAAAAAAACTTGAGAAACTTAACATCCACATAAATGAGTATGAAGGTTCGTTCTCCTACTTACCTCTCTTGTAAAGATACTGATACATTATGGCCAATCAGTCAATAGTCAAAGTGATTAACATTTACGACCCCTCCCCCCACACCCTCCTTAGTTGAACCAATGCTGTGGGGTCACTGCCCCCAATAATTCTTGAGTAATTGACTGCTACTAATATATAATATATAAAGACCATATTAATTAATAAACTTAAATGTTTTTGCTTAACAAGTTGGCTTGTCCTGGCACCAGTCAGTTAACTGTTTCAGTTCTGGGCTCTGTTATATTCCTCTCCTAGAGTGGCCGCCCCGAGCGCGTTGCCGGGCTGAGATTTGTGCGTTGTAATTATAGCTCGGTGACATTATTTTCGAGATCTCCGGTATTATGTGTGTCCTGCAATGTCTTTTGTTGTGAAGCTGACCAGTCTGCAGCTGTTCTTCTATTGGCAACACATTGATCACGCTGACAATGGTCTATGACTTGTCTGCATGAAATATTAAATGAATCGGTGCCCTTTTGTTTGTTGCTTTTTAACCAAACCTCTCCAAAAAGGGCACCGGGGGACAATTTAAAATCCTGATAACGATGTATCTACCAATATGCAAAAACCCATTTGCCCCTTAGTGATTTGTGGTGTGAAGAGCACGGATTGACTTTTTTATTTTCTTGATATTTTTGTCCTTGTTTCCCCCCCCCCCCTCTCATGCCTCAGAGGAGGTCGGAGGAATAAGACATAGCATTCGTGCTATTGCACAAGAAGACTATTTGTCCTAATCAGTGACACGCATTTACTAGAATTGCTTAAAATGAACTATACCTCATATAGAAATCGCACATTTACAGTGTCCCATTCATCATCGGAAAATTGAGGGCCGGTAAACTTTTCTGTTCCTCCGGCGGGATCGTAGACATGCATCAAAATGTTAAAAAATGATTGGTGAGAGGGAACTGTCTGCCATTTATCAAGGAAAGGAAACATTATTTGCTAATTTTCCAAGCTAGTCGGTGACAGGGTGCTTCGTCTTTGAACCCATAGTGACCAACATAGCCTTTTTGTTATTAGTACAAGTCAAGCGCTTTTTGGCTGTTGCTAACAAGACACATTTGTCTATCGTGCTTTTATTTTTTATTTTTTTCCATTATTATTTCCCTGACTGTGTGGCTGCTGTGACCAAGAGGCTCCTCTGCCTTTCATGATAGGATGCTGTATTTTATTTCTTTCCAGGTTTTTTTTTTGGTATCTCCAGACCACTGATAAATCAAGAACTTTTGGAGTCAAGGTGAAGGTATCGACTTGGCTACTCCAAAAGTGACATAAAGTAGACAGTCATTTGTCTTAAAATAAGGACAAAGAGGTCATTCATGCTCCAATCAATACATGCTTGGGGTTTTTTAGGATCAAATATCTATATCTCCGTTTTTTTGCTTGTAAATTATCAAGTTTTCATGGCTCAAGAAGTATAAAATAGATTTTTTTTTGAGAACCATCTTTTTTTTTTTTTTTGGACACCGATATTTAGCGTCCATTTCCTTGGTCTTATCAAGGAAGATACAGAGTACAAAAGTGACTTTAGGTGCCATGGATGGACTTTTTGTCAACCTTTGTTTTTTCCTGACCTCCCGTCATAGACATAAACAATCAACTCTGCCAAGCAGATACGTGTTTAAGGGAGAAGGATGGAATTGAACCCCTTCTAATAAAAACCACTGGCACAAACCCTTGACCCTTAAAAGCAAAAGGCAAAAACATGTTGAACTCTAACAGTTCAACCAAGAACCACAATAACCAGAATACCATTGGTCAACATGGTTGGGTTTATCACCATGTCCAGTCTGTGGACCACCTCTAAACATCTGCCTTTGATAAAGAACCTGTTAGGGACACCGTGTACTGGTATCATAGGAAGTCTGGAAGGCTATGCCCACAGATGCAGAACAATTGCTTGTCCTTAGGTGACGTCCTTCAAAAAGGTCAATATATTGTCTGGTCCACTTTGCATTGTAGTTTTAAGGATGAAGTATCATAGATATGTGAAAGCCACGAAGGTTTGAGGTTCTTTGATGAGGGTTCACATGTAAAAAGCTTGAGGATATCTGATATGTATGTTCTGTATATGTTACACTGGACTTTGTCTGGTCAACATCATAAGATTTAGTGATGGACAACGCACTAGACCTCGTAGACCAGGAATTTTTGTAGTTTTGTTGACGGTAAATCCCATAATTCATCTATTCCTCCACTAGTCTTACCCCTAGTTGGCCTAAGTTCTTTGTATTGTTAGTGTCTGGTGTTATCTGACATCGGCATCTGTTTCAGATATTGTATTACATGTTGCCAAAAGGCGCAGTATTCACTGTAAAGTTAGTGCAACTGATAGCCCGTTTTATTACTTGGCGTTCCGTACCTGCAGGGCTGGGATTGGTCGATTCGCTGGCCCCATAATAAGCTATAAATGAACATCATGTGTCCGAAGTGTAAACAGAATTGTTAGAACACAATACAATGGCCACCAACCAGGAAATTCCTTAGTGTAACAGGAAAGTGGAGCAGTTAGCTTCTTTTCTTTGCTTGGTGTCACATGACATTTCCATGATTTAGAGATTGTCCCCTTGGATGATAGAACTGTCCCCGGCATCACATCCGCATCAAGCCTTTATACCAAAGCTTCCTAAGGCTTCCCAGTCCCCTAGTATTTGTGATTCCTATGTAAGTGTGTGCACCAAGTCACCGGCAGCTTAGGCTCCACTTCTTCCGGCATCACTCGAGTCGCCCCTGACAGGAGAGGTTCTCGGGCCGAGTGTCAATCATTCCCCGGCAGCGCAGTCATTTATTTATGCAACTCTGCAAGTTAGCAGATTATAGGTTGCTGCCTTGAGCGAGGCTTAGACCCAAAGTTTCCATTTCCCATTCCTGAGGAAAAGTCTGATTTTTTTGCAGGAGCCAGTGGTGGAATATATAAGGTCAGTGTGTATATATATATATAATATGCATTGATTTTTGCCACAGTCTCAACTTCTAAAATGGAAAAGATTCTCTGCTCTTGAAGAACAGAGTAATAACATCTGCACAGTATCATCATTACAAATGGTCTTAAAGGGAACCTGTCATGTGTCAATTGTGGATAGCATCTTATAGAGCAGGCTGAGATGAGAAGATTGTACATAGTGTCCTATCTGCAGGCAGCATGTTATAGAGCAGGAGGAGCTGAGCAGATTGTACATAGTGTCCTACCTGCAGGCAGCATGTTATAGAGCAGGAGGAGCTGAGCAGAATGCACATAGTGTCCTATCTGCAGACAGCATGTTATAGAGCAGGAGGAGCTGAGCAGATTGTGTATAGTGTCCTATCTGCAGGCAGCATGTTATAGAGCAGGAGGAGCTGAGCAGATTGTACATAGTGTCCTATCTGCAGGCAGCATGTTATAGAGCAGGAGGAGCTGAGCAGACTGTACATGGTGTCCTATCTGCAGGCAGCATGTTATAGAGCAGGAGGAGCTGAGAAGATTGTACATAGTATCTTATCTGCAGGCAGCATGTTATAGAGCAGGAGGAGCTGAGCAGCTTGTACATAGTGTCCTATCTGCAGGCAGCATGTTATAGAGCAGGAGGAGCTGAGCAGATTGTACATAGTGTCCTATCTGCAGGCAGCATGTTATAGAGCAGGAGGAGCTGAGCAGATTATACACAGTGTCCTATCTGCAGGCAGCATGTTATAGAGCAGGAGGAGCTATGCAGATTGTACATAGTATCCTATCTGCAAGCAGCATGTTATAGAGCAGGAGGAGCTGAGCAGATTGTACATAGTGTCCTATCTGCAGGCAGCATGTTAATTTAGCAGGAGGAGCTATGCAGATTGTACATAGTATCCTATCTGCAGGCAGCATGTTATAGAGCAGGAGGAGGTGAGCAGATTGTACATGGTGTCCTATCTGCAGGCAGCATGTTATAGAGCAGGAGGAGCGGAGCACATTGTACATAGTGTCCTATCTGCAGGCAGCATGTTATAGAGCAGGAGGAGGTGAGCAGATTGTACATGGTGTCCTATCTGCAGGCAGCATGTTATAGAGCAGGAGGAGCTGAGCAGATTGTACATGGTGTCCTATCTGCAGGCAGCATGTTATACAGCAGGAGGAGCTGAGCAGATTGTACATAGTGTCCTATCTGCAGGCAGCATGTTATAGGGCAGGAGGAGCTGAGCAGATTGTACATAGTGTCCTATCTGCAGGCAGCATGTTATAGAGCAGGAGGAGCTGAGCAGATTCTGGGTGATTGGCAGCTATCTATATAGTTGGTACTGTAGTCTTTAGCACCACCAGACTCCTAAGCCCAGAAAAAAACTTAATATTTTCCTACTATATATACTGTATATGTGTGTGTGTGTGTGTGTGTGTGTGTGTGTGTGTGTGTGTGTGTGTGTGTGTGTGTATATATATATATGTGTGTGTAGTGTGTGTGTATATATATATATATACATACACAATACGACAAGTACCCCAGCAGGGCTCAGCCTAGTGTCATACTATAGTGTCATCCACCAGATGGGGGTCATTTACAATTTCCTTGGAAAAGAACAGGTGGGATTTGGAAGCTGCCCATTGGGATCAGGTACAGAATAGAGAAAGCCTTTCTTTAAGGTACAGTTCCCGGCTCTCTGGGAACACAATAGGATGAAATCCTCTTTTACATTTTTACACTAAATAGGTTGTAATAGCCTGTAGGTTGTAGACTTAGTAAGTGGAGGATATTAGTGCTGCTTGAGCAGGCAGGGCTGACTCCCAATGAGTGATGCCCCCAGCCCCTGCACGCCTTTTGTGTTCCCCGCGCACCTCACTATGCTCGGCTTACCCTGCCGAGTCCTGTGATTGAAATTCATTGCCAAATTTATTGAGAAATTAATGAGAAAAGCTGCAAAGTATTGACTTTGAGAGGAAAACACAACTCATCTTGAATGAGGAGGAAAATGCAGCAATAATTTAGCCGCTATTGATTTTGCCCTGTCCATGTATTGATCTTCATTTTACAATATTAATTTGCACCTGCGATCGGCTGCAAAGGGAACTCATTTCATTTCTTTGCAGTGTTAATGTACAAAGCATTCGGCTCCTCAGATCCTGTTCTACAAGGCGTCACCCGCAATATTTTTACCTCCCCTCTCAATCTATGCACTTGTTACCGAAATAGACTAAAAATTTTTTATTTTTTTTGCCTTTTTCCGTCTGACAAAATATTAAAGTGGAGCCTTTGTGAAATGTATCCCACTTCATGGCCCCGTAGGCTGTATTTCATCTGTGCGGGGGGGAAACTATCTGCAACATGAGATTCCGACCACTTCTCATCATCATTGCCCACATTGGTTCAAAGTTCATGAAATTTCTATGAGCATCGATCTCAACTCATTGATTTTTTTTTTTTTTTTTCCAGCAGATCTTTGAAATTTTAATTTCCCGAGCATCTGAATTTCTTATAGATGAAATGTGCTCGGGCCGAGACAGTGGATGATAAAGTGAAGGACTTAGCATTAGGACCAAGTTTATATATATATATATATATATATATAAATGGGGGGCGGTTGGGGGCAAAAAGGAATTTTGCTAAATTGTATCATCTTGTATGTTGTTTTAGTTTTTTATTTTTTTTTTACATGGATGAGATGGTCGAAGGCTTTGACCTCAGACCGGTTTTGGCCATAGCCGTTTTTTTTTTGTTTTTTTTAAGGTAACTTTATTTTCTTTTTGAAATCAAAGCGATTGAGAAGTAACCGGGGGAATAAGAAGACCTTCTTTAGCAGACAATCATTGGAGCACAGCAGTCTCTAACACCTGGTCAAGTTCACCTACTTACTTATCAGTAGGACATTTAATAACCTCAAGGTGATATAATTGCTATTGGCATCCGTCCCCCCTGGATTCTGGCGCTTAATGTGTAAACTACTTGTCAGCAAATAGCACTTTGTCGCTGAAATCGCTAACACCCCCTAGAGGAATGTCTCTGAATTGAGCAATTTAATTTTACTTTATTTAATTTTGACGCGTTATCTAGTTACTTATCTAGTCGGGGGCCAGAACGGACACTTCTTCAAGTCCAAGTCCGAAAAAAAACAACAACTTGTCTTATTTAACAACTCCCCCCCCCCCCCGTTTTTTTCCGTTTTTTCTTTAAATTGCCGCTTTTCCGTGCCCCCTAGAAGAGATCTGCAGATGTTCTTATGATGTAGTTATGCCTCTAATGTGAAAAACTACCTCATTACCAGGATCTGTAACCAGAAAACGACTGCATTATGACAAATGCAGGATTGGGAAGTTACAGGAAGATGATCATTATTGAAATGAAACTGGAACTGGTCTAATGGTTTGCGACCAGCAGCTGGAATGAAGCAAATGAATCCCTTCCTGTTATTATTATGGTAGTCAGGAGGAAAATGTGTGTCAGCTCCAGATTCCTTATATCTCTTTTGCTGGCTGCTCACTTGCTAAAACAATAGCGCGTCAGTGCTAAAAGAAGCTTCCGGCATTACAGATTCTTCCCTTCTATTTCCAACAAGGACGGGAACCTCTGCACAATGGCTTGGGAAGAAGCTTTGCACAAGCCGGACGATAATTAGAAATCTGCTTTGGAAGGGTCTCAAGTGTTGTATTTATTATTAATATTGATGGGTTATGAACACAGTGTCTGGTATTATTATCTCAATGGGTTGCTGGGCAGCACTTGAGTCATAGACTTGAACTACACAACCGTAGGGGTCATCTTTCCATGGACTTCCTCCTGGTGCCACCAGTTTCCACTTACATTCCAAAGTTATTTAATGGTTAAGTGGCTTCCTATACACTATGTGGGCCCAGGAAAGTCCCACAAGGGTCTATGTGAGAACATCCTCTATACAAATGTATATATAAGAAGGAAAATTAGTGACTCTATACTCTAGGTCAATGCTTTGTTACCCATAACCCATGGAGAATATATATAACAATTAACTGTCATTCAACTTAACTTAGCATAACCACTATAGAAAACATAGAGTGTCTACTCAACCATAGAGAAGGGTACTTAAACATGCCTCAAATCAGATCTCCTCCGAGGACACTGAACCCCAAAGTATATAGGAAAAACTCCCATAAACTATACTATTCGAGTTGATATTGGGTAACTATTGGGATATTCAAGATTGAGGATGGTTCTCGTGGTCATACCCTCATCAACTACAGATATGTAATCTATATGAAAAAACTCCAGCAAAAAGCTCCCATACCCTACACCAGTGGCGAACCTATGGCACGGGTGCTTTCTGTGGGCACCCGTGCCATCGCCCAAGCACACCAGACAGGCTTCAAAGAATTTTCCTGCAGTTCCAAACAGTTAAAAGATGCCGCTTTCAGCAATATTTTAAAGTGATGCGTTTCTACTACGCTGGTGCCCTCAGGAGGCCAGTGTGATTGAACGTTGTTGAAGAACAGGGAGCAATAAGTTACCGCTTTATTTTTGGTTGGCACCTCGCGATAAATGAGGGGTTGCAGTTTGGGCACTCGGTCCCTAAAAGGTTCGCCATCACTGCCCTACACTATTCAGGTTGACCTTGGGGGATAATGAAAACTATATAGACCACGATTCTCGAAATCGGAGAAGGTTCTAGTGGTCATGCCCTTAATAAGTACACATTATTTGGATTTATAATATGTTAAGGCAAACACAAATAGAGCCCATGATATAATATTCTACTAGACTGGATCGGTGACCTGGACGTAATACATGAAAGTATCATCAACATGAGAAAGTTCCTCGTCTTCTCCTGCCGCATTGACTATAGTTCCCTCAACATGATTTGACATCACACGCTGTTAAATTTTAATAAATTGCGCCATGATTAATCCCCCAAGTACATGAGAGTGACTTAAATATTTAGCTTGTTTCTTCTCCTGCGCCTGAGATGCATGTAGAGCATGCGGATTAACTCCAAAGCACTCACAAGTATTTAAATATGTATCCTCCTTGAGCTGTAGGCCATTTCGTCGTCTCGGAATCATTGAGTATATTTGGTCATGTCAGTCCCTATTTGTAGGACCCGCTCTGGATGTTGGCCTGCATATGATAACAGGATATCTGCTGCTTTCAGAGGCCGTCTGATTGCTTGCCTCATTTGGCATGGAATGTGATTCTCTCCTTTTCAGCTCCTCTGTTCATTCAGCTTTTTATTGCTGTGTAATTTCCCTATTCTAAAATAGCAGCTCTCCAACAAAAATTACTATGCATTAGGCCGCAGTCGCTGCTCAAATGGATATTAATACAGTTTATCTCTAAAAGGACGAATAATGTATTTCAAACAGATAAAAGGCCTCCCGTTAAATGAGGAATGTTAATATCTTATGGCATAGTTAATATAGAGATATTTCACAGGGGACGCCAGCTTTATGACTTCTGATAGAACACGCTGGAAATCTGTCATATCCGGAGCGATACAATTGTCTCCCTACTCAAAGATCTATAGGCTATATATATATATTTTCCCTCCAATTAGTCCGCTTTTAGTAAATCATAGGTCTGAAGTTTGGGCTGTAATTGAAAGGAGCAGGTTTTCACTTTAAGAATTCTTATTTCCAGCTTTAATCTTTAAGGTGACCATGCACCCAGCAAAGTCAACTGTACGTGCCGATTGTGGCAGAACTGACTATCTCATGTATGTCGGGGAGTCTCATTTCTCCCCTATTTAGTTATGCTGAATTTATGAATGCCCTATTGAATGGGCTCACTCACGTTTTCCCGCCATAAATGTATGAATATTAGGATGAAGCAGGGGTGGTGGAAGGTACGGCTGTTGACCAACAACTGTTGAAGGTGTATTGAAATCTTAAGCAACATAAATCATTTACCTCAGGTACCTCAAAGGTAAAAATCACTAGATACATCAATACTAATCTGAAATGGAAGGCGGTATCCAACATGCGGACACGTCCAGGAAGAACATTTTGAAATTTGACGCACTTGTATTCTAAACATTTTAAATACATCATGGCGCACGTACTGGAACTGAGGCGTTCCGAATCTGGGCAATATCTACCGTATTGCTCTGCGTAAGCATGGAGTTACGTTAGAACACAGTGGTTTATGTGCCACAGTGATACTGGCCTTTGATATGCAAAATATGTAGTCACATGACCCGGTGGTGAGTTATTTAATGTATCTTCCAGGTAATTTTGTTTTTATCTATATAACTCCATGAGATCACATCCAACTGAGAATCGTACAGATTTGAAATGCGTTAGTTCATTCCTTCTACGTATTTCAAAAATTTTTTGAATAAAAATGTTAACAAAATTATTTTCTTTGTGCACTTGGCCACGTGCTGGATACCTTCTCCCATTTCTGAACCACTACTGAGCCCGACTCCGTCTGAGCTGAGCATCAGCACCTGTTAGTATGAGAGGAGATGTTTACAGTTTAAAAAAAAACAAAAAACAATTCTACAACTTCATTGCACCATTATAACTACGTGTGCGGCACCGCGTGGGAGGTTCTTTACCAGTTTGTAGCCAATAGGCTTGCGGGAATAGTAAATATTTATATCTGTAAGTTTGTTGCATCCATCAATACACCATTCTTGCATTTTATTTGGCCAATTTGAGCTTTGACGAGGAATATCTTGACTATAGATAATATCAAGTGCACGTATGTTAAACAGGATTATATATTACACAGGCTTTAGAATGATTGAGTAGTAGCTGCAGGGCTTCTCCTAAATGCATATCATACCCGTTCATACCTAATATCACTGTTTGCATAGAGAGGTTGTAATTCAATGAATGTTGAGCCAGACATACCGCCACACAGTGCACGGCCCACATATATTATCATAAACACGCTCTGCTGTAGTCTTTCATGTAATTCTTCTTTAGCCATGACTCTTAAGTTACCCAAGGCTCCTTTCTCTAATTATCCACGAGGTCAGTAAGCAAAATTGGGAAGACGCTGGGAGATCAATACAAATTATCCCTGAGCAAACCAGTGCTGACAGTTTGAATTGCAGCATATGTTTACCCAAAATCAGGCAATTTATCTTAATATCAGCAAAGTAATGCAGTTCAGGTGAAAGGTCAGGCAATCTCTCCACCTCATAATTACCCAGTTCTAAAACAGGAAAGTGGTATTGATTGGCCTAGCTGAGTTCTGTGTGACTGGGACGTGCCAGTGCCTTGCCCTGGCTCTGCTGGGCTCTTGGCTTGTAAACTCGACACACTCAGGATTTATTAGATGTGTGGAAAAGGTCTTGTGTTTCCTACTTCACTTGAAGATTTTGCCAGTGAAATCTCTTCTCCTCCTCATTTTGTCAAGCAGCGGGGTGGAAGATCATAGTTTCTTTTTTTTCCCTCTGTGATTCTATGAGTTGCAGCTTCGCCTGTCTAGAAGTTCACGTCTTCGCGTGGTGGGCATGAGCTCTGTCAATTTATTCCGCTCTAGGAAACCTTTCTGGTTTCTGTTGGAACTGTACTATATGAATTCAGATATTTCAAGGCGTGTTGGTACTGGTTCTCATTAGCTAGACCCAGATATATAAAGAGTTTTTTTTATTTCCTATGCTCCATGGGAAAAAAGAATGCAACAGAAGATGGTAGTAGTTATCTCCAGTTTGGAGCACCTTCTGGTAGACCGCTAACTTGCGTAATAATTGAAAACTGAAGACTTTACCAGCTCAAGAAGTTGATCATTTCTGGTGGTGACCATCTAGGATGAGAGAGACCGAGACCATCAACTCTGTCCCACCAGCACATTCTTGTCCCTTATTGGGGAGAAGATCACTATGACCTTCTAGAACGTTCCCCGTTAAGATCAGCATTTGGAAGGAGAAAGATGACATGAGCTGAGCCAAGATAGTTACCAAATAATATCCTATTTGTAACAAAATCCTCATTTGCTAAGACCAAAATTAGGACATTAGTTAAACCCCTTCTGACACATACGCTACACTCCTACAGACATAAAAAAAATCCCTAAATGAAATCGAATCAGGCTGCAATAACAATGACTGATAGTGTCATACCCTCAGTTACCATGTGAAGTGACACATTGAGAATCTAGAGACAGATCCTGATGACACTCTCAATTACATTTATAAAGGGAAGGCCCCATAAGTGCTTCTCAAACGTATGGAAATCTCTGTTCCGAGATGAAAGCCTATAGTTATTACGAGTCATAAAGCTTGCATTAAAGCTTCTATCACCTGTCACTAACATTTGCATGAAATCAATAGCATGAAGCCATCTATCTTTCTCTTGACCACCTTTCATCGTGCTGGCTTCATTAAGTCAAACAGTCACAGTAATTAGGTCGACGCAGGAAAGAGGCTCGAATGTTACAAAAGCTTGGGAATATTTCTTTGGCTCCTCAGGACACAGAGATGGGCATTTATGAAAACGGCAGAAATGACATTTAGTCGATAGCACCGATTCTGGATTCATCAGTATGTATATCCATAGAGGAGTAGTAACAGGATCTAAAGAAACTAAGCAGTTTATGTCATCTAAATGTAGTCGCCCCTTAGTACATTTGTTGGGGGGATTTATTAGAGGATCAAGCCAACATGGCTGGGCTGGCCATCGGGACTATTTCTTCTGTGCCTGAATAGGTCATCCCTATAGACTATTTACCTGGTCATCTTATGGTTCAGTCTTGGGATCCTACAAACAATCATAATCTTGTCCAATTTTCTGGTTCCATTAGTGTCTAGATCTAAAACCTTTCCAAAATTCATAAAAGGGTTCTTAAGTCCTATTTGGAACTTTAGAGGTCAGATCTGAAACAATCAGCCTGAATAGGTCATCTCTCTAGACCATTAACCTGGTCATCCTGTAGTTCTGAACTACCAAAATATTGAATCGTAGTTGAGTTGTGTATTTGGGGTGTTTTTATGGTCCAGGTATGGAATATTATCAAAATGTTTACTGTAGTTTCTTTAGTTGTTATTTTTAGAAATTTTTCATATTTTAGGGTCCACATCGAGGACCATGACAAATTCAATTTTTTTAGCGGAAAGTCCACCTAAGTGAAAGGGATCGATTGCCATTTATATATATGTATTTGACAAGTGGAAAGCCATAAAATTGAAATCTGAACAGTTATTGCTTTTCCCTTAGTAGTTGATTTTTTTTTGGGGGGGGGGGCATTAAACAAATATTAATGTATATCCCACTCATTTGTATAACATTTTTTTGACCAAGTCCATGATATCACATGAGACTGTAGCCTTGCACACCAGTGTAGGCCGTAGGTACTGACATGACAAATGGCCCCCACCGTCACAGCTGACAGCATCCGATGATTGATGACCTGATTATGAAGTAGGTCCCATATACATATATATGGAATATGCATCAGAGAGAGTTAGGACTTCTGCCGTGTCACAGACGCCAAGGTATTTTTGAAAAGCCTTTGCATTTGCAGTAGACTTGAGCAGAAGGGAAAAAAAAAAACCAGGCCGAAATCTCAGAAAAAGCCGTGTCATGTAAAATCAATACATTGGATCAATTCTTTATTAACAAGAAAATGTCTTACTTCACATTCCTATGTGGACCTTTGTCTCCGGAATACATGATGGAATGTCAAATCAAATTGCAGTCTTCAACTTTCTGTCATGTTATCGAGTGCACACAATGGACGACTCTCCGCAAGATGAGCGCTCAATTGTTTAGACAAATAGCTACAACACTTTTCAGTCATCAGAGCTAATAATTCTGTTTTCTTT
The DNA here is from genome assembly GCF_040894005.1 of Engystomops pustulosus. NCBI lineage: Eukaryota > Metazoa > Chordata > Amphibia > Anura > Leptodactylidae > Engystomops > Engystomops pustulosus. The sequence goes on from NC_092421.1 coordinate 81,844,238, forward strand.
ACTTTAAGTTCACCATCCTTTCCCATGGTTTTTAAGACTGGATGGGTTCGTATAGACTATGGGAATCAATAGATAGACAATTCACATTTACAAGCCTTTTGGATTAGAGATGAAGGCCTTTGGTTGTTCAACATGGACAACCTCTACTTGTTTAAGTGAAAAAAGACCTCATAGTGCAGATTAGGCTAAAGTAGGATAACTTTCTTAAATATATCAGATGTTTCATATGCCAAAGGCAAAAAAACAATGGGAACGCTCTCTCTTCTGCCCCATTTGAGCTGGGCAAGCAAGTGGAAGGAATATGTGTGGACCAATCTGGTATATGGACAACCATTACAAATGTTCTAGATTCCTACCAATCTGCTTGGAAACTTTAACAGTAAGGCTGCATTCACACACATGTTTGGGGGACGTATATGCGGCCGACGTTTATACGGCCAATATATGTCCCCCATACACTTCTATGGGCTCACGACACCGTACGTGAGCAGTACGGTGCAGCACACATGCGGCACCGTACCGCTCCACAGCCCGGTAAAAGATAGGACATGTCCTATCTTTTCCCGTGTTACGGCGCCTTGCGCTGTATAATGCCATAGAGAGGGGCGGGGGTGAGTAGCGCTCACCTCCTCCTTTCCTCGCGCTCTGCCGTGTGCCCGCCGCGCTATGGTATGGCGGGCAACGGCAGTGTGTATGTAGCCTAAGTGTTCAATTTCCCTACAGTGCCTCCACAGGTGAAAAGGAACATTACAAAGTTCTCGTTGAAGTCAATGGAAAGTCGTCTCTGTAGTTGATCCATCAAGGTCTTGAATGGGGAACATCAAAACGAGACACCCTTCCAAATGTAGCCAAAAATATTCCAAAATATTTGTGAAAAGTCTTTGGACAACATCAGTAAGCCTCAAATGAAGATGAGAAAAACAGGACCAATCCATTACTGGAGCGATCCCCCTGAGTGATGGGTCCTAAGCATCTACTGTCGGTTTTAGTTTTCAGTTGAGCGGGGAGTAATCGGAGATATAGTCTTACGTCAGAGTATGAGAATAAGCTTTGATGAATGTTTTTTGCTTTTCACTATAGAGTTACCGGGATAAAAATGATATCAGTATTACCAAGTAATATACACTAATCAGTATTTTTATCCTAACTCTGGAGCATTGGCCTTCAGGCGTGTTTTTTGTTTGCCAGCGCTATAATAAAACCCTATGACTTCTTCTAAAGCTTGTTAAACACAATGTGTGGAGTCTAACACACTCGCGATCATGATTCATGCACTGTACACAGCGGCGGATAGTGTTGATTTACGACCAGGCGCAGTTCATAGTCAAAATTACAATTTGAGGGGGTGGGGGGGAAAGATTAATTACTATTTGTGGTCTGCAATTTCACCAGGCTAGTGGATTGCAGCAGTAGAATGATAGTGCCTTACATCAGTTTGTAGTCAGCCATTCACAGATTATTAAAGCTTTGCAAGATTAAGTGCACCTCCTGCCTAGTGTGTGCTCAGGCAATATGCTAGACAAAAAAGGACCAGAGGGATAAATCTCCAACAGGCAATAGCTGGGCATATGTCATAATTGCCAGTTAGCCATAAATTTGCAGCTAGTATGGAATAGTGTGTGTGATATAGCCATCATATCATGTGTGTATGCGATGCTGTGTATGACCCGCTGATCTTGCCTTGAGCTTTTCTTGCATGTTCTGCGTTTTCGGTTTATTTGCTTACAAAGTCCATTTTTATTGAGATATTACCAGGGACCGAGACCATTATGAACATCTCAAAACAGTTAAATAGGGTGAGGGGTTAAGGTGTGGGTGGGGGCTATACATGGGGTTTTATCCAAGAAACGTATCGGTGTTCGGGTTACGGATTGGGTCAGCCATTATATTGTAAATGTTTATATGGTTGTGATAATATGTAGATTGCACAATGTTAATCCGTAAATAATTTATTTTCCAGCACTGAATGAGCCAACCATAGACTATGGATTCCAGAGATTACAAAAAGTTATCCCAAGGCATCCAGGAGACCCAGAACGGTTACCAAAGGTTAGTTATCAAATATATATTACCTTTATTTATAAGAAGGGTTGTCACAAATGGTTACCTATCTGAGGTGCAGGTGATTAGTGATCAATTATTTAGGATCCTACCGGGACCTCTAGGTTCCCTTGGTCCTCCACATGCATTGGTCCTTTTCAAATCTATGGGACTTGGTGCCGTATGGGACCCCAGGTCTTGAATCTGATTATAATTACCTATTGCCCATTACTTACCTGCAGTATTATTGTAGCAGAGATATGGTTGTATCAATATGTGACAAGGTCAACCAGCCTGCAATATTAGTTGTAACGGTCTATTGTGTTGACCTACATTCACCAGTTTTCAACCTTTTCCTATTTTTGGGAAATTGAGGTACGAGAGATGTCAATTGGCTCGATACATTGCCTAAAACTGAGACTGAATCCCTCTTTTCACCCTGTATAGACTACATGAATGCTGTTCAGAGTGTTTTAATGCAAACTTAGAATGAAATACAATAAAATGTAGGCTGCCTTTATTATTATTCTAAAGATTGATTGGTAGTTACTCTTGATTCTGGAAATTCCTGCAATAAAACCCAATCGTTACAAAAGCAGAGAGTTTCTGTACAGAGTAGTAGAATAAATCAAAGATAACACTTCTTAAAGAAATAAGGAGGGGGGCGCGAGCCAAGTATTTCGATTCTGCAAGGGGAACATAAACTTCCTGCATAATGAAATAGTTCAATTAAACATTTTCCACTCCAGTAGCCTGTAGTGATTTCCATCTAACCAGCCCCACTCTGATCTGTGATTATGTGACTCTTGTTTTCCTTTCATTTTCTAAAGCTCGATTCAGTTTAATCTTTTGTTTACAAAGGTTTTGTTATAAGTCCCCGACTTAGCGAGCGAGCAAATGAAGTCCACATATTAATATCTAGAGGGACTTTTCATTTAAATGCACCAGACTAAAGCTGCCGCCGTTGTTTATGCTCGTGAATCGGGCTGCATCGGACGGATTCTGATCTATATCACTGAAGTGGTGCTTATATCATTTCCGTTGGATTCTTTTGTGATGCTGGAAAGGCATATTTCGGAATAATTTCTGGAGCTTCCGTGCTGTTGTCATGAACAGTTTCAGTTTTTATTGTTTATGTCTAGGAGGTCCTGGTGGTAGGGTAGTGTATCAACTTATCACTCTAACCTACCAAGGGTATTTAGATAGAAGGCTAGGGCAATAAATTCAATCCCGAATGGACAAAGCCTTGATATGACTCTATATTACTGGTGAAATCATATACTTAGGACATCATGGGCAAATTATTATTAAATATGGATGTTTGGAATGCAAGTTGATGTTTTTTAACCTTTGCATGGAAGGGTGGAATGACACCAAAACTAAAGATGCCAATACACACTGGAACATGCCATCCAACTTGTCATTTTTGGCAAGACCAGACAAACGTCAAATGTGTTTGTAGTTCTACCCAAGGATAGCTGTTCAGGGAAAGGGGAGGATTGGGTATGTAGGATCTCAACATGTTCATTGTTTAACTACAAATGAAGCCTGGTAGTAACCTATTTCTATCTCTCCACTATAATCATCCCAATCCCAAACCCTCCATTCAAACCAAATTTCCCACATTTGGTTTTTAGTTCCACCATCTTCTTTGCAAAACCGCTTCCAATTTAGTTGCATTCCCAAAGAGAATATGTAAATTGGAGATCAACATTCATGATAAATATAATTTTGTAAGAATTTATCACTCTACTCCAGTAGTACAGTAGGGAGCACGGACTGGTTCAGGGCTAATTTTAGACTACCGTACCCTACAATGGGACAAGTTCCACACCAAACGAGGAATCGGCATCTACAAACGTTGACCCTTGCCTGAATGTGAAGGGCAACATAGAAAGTAAGGCCTTGATTACCTCAAATAAGGTTTTCTTGGTCTTATTTGCTACATCATCTTACTGACACGCCAGCAGGCATGCATATATCACCACATCAACTCATACAATTGAATGCTAAGGAATGTTCACCAAGAACAATAGACAGGACTTGTGAATATAAACTACATTTATCACAATTTAAAGAGAAAATCTAAACCAATCTTTCTCTCCAAATTGTTTCATCAACCAACGTCTATATGTGAAAGGTTTGGGCCTCTACCTAAAATGTATTTCTCCCTCCCCCCCTCCCCTCCTCATTCCAATGCCATTATGCGCCGAATTTCCATTCACCCAAATTCAATGTAAATAATTTGATGTGATAAATACATTGGTCTTGGAGAACAAAAGTTCAGGCCAGACCATAAAAATGCAAACACAAAACGTACAACGTTGTTAATAAAAACCTGCCAAGAAAATAAGAAAACTGTTTCTCGGAGGTTGATGTAGGACTTAGAAGGCG